>NC_040878.1:55030061-55333091 GCF_003676215.2 Rhopalosiphum maidis
GTTAATATATTTATGGTCAATTTATAATCTTATCGATTATTATTTATCAGGGAACATATTTACCATTGATAAATTTTCTCTGAGGAATAATAAACATTTTAATGATACATGTGCTAGGCGTTTGAAAAAGTAAATAAACATATCCAATTCTGAAAATTGTAACAGTGTATTATAACCTAACTTAATTAAATAAATTGGTTAAACCAAGGTTTTTGTTTGACAAATATTATTATGGTGCTAAATTTAGAATTGTACTAAACCAACTTTCTATGTAAAATATATATCTTATTGCTGAGATTAAAATTTTAAAAAGTACTTCAGCTAAATCAGTGTATTCTGGCTAGTTTTTGAAAAAGGAAATGGTAATGTTAAAGATATGCTAGATTATATCATAGTATTATACCTGCCATAAATTATTATTGTTATGATATAGTGTTATATTTTTATAATATATTTGTTTAAATTTACCTAACTATGTGAATTTTTGTTTTAGTTTAAGTTTACTTTTTTGAAACAATTTAAGGTTATATTAAATTAAAAATGTAGCCCATCAACATTTTCACTGTGGTTGAGACTAAATGGCATCAATTAACATTTTTTTCATATGGGAAATGATGCCAATTGGCGTTATTTTCCTTATTATTAAATACACTTTAATTTGGTCAGCAATACAATTAAAAAATTAGATTTTGTTAGCATCTTCTACATGTATTAATACTTAAATTTGTGAAAGTTGTATGTTTATATTTTAATTTTTCAGTTTTTTTTTTTAAAATAATTTTTTCAGAGTTACCTCAAGTATACACAAACGACAAATATGATATGTGACTAATGTGTTAAAATAAAATGTATTTACTCTAATAATCATCAAGGTCATTAAAAAATTAAACATTTACTATAAATAACAGTTATTTAATGTAAAGATGTAAAATTAATAAAATTACTTATCATGCACCTATAAACATAAAATTAAGAAATTTGTATATATACGTGAAATTCCCTATTTGAAAAAGAGATTCCTTCCTCTGATTAAAATCTATGCATGCCTATGATTTAGAAATTTTAAATTAATTGTTACATTTTGTTATATTTTTTTTTCATGAAATCATATTATTTTTATCAATTTAGATGAAAGAAATGAAAAAAAATGATGATACTAAAAAAAGCCGCTATGGTCGAATATCTAACAAGAGAAAATTTAATGAAGAGCTCGATTTATCTCTGGGTGAGTCCTATCGCGAAATAAATTTTATATTGAACAAAAAAAACAATGGAAAATCCTCTCCAACAGCTTCAAATAATACGAGTAATGGAAAAAGAAATGTATTTAATATTGGTGACATGGTGTGGGCTAAGACAGGGAAGTATCCAGTATGGCCAGGAATTGTAATTACAGACCCGGAGACAAATAAGTTTTCCAAAAGTATGTTTAAATAAACTATTCAATCAAAATCAAAAATTCTTAATTTTAATTATTAATGATTATATTTTAGATAAGAATATGGTACCTATGTTGCACATCTACTACTGTAATGACGCTTATAAAAGAAATTGGATAAAAATGAAACAAATTTCAAAATTCTCTGGTAAAGAAGAAATATTAGCTGAAATTCCAAAAATATTAGTAAGTAAAAACTTTTAACATAAGTAATTTGTTATTATAAATATTAAAATTTTTTTCAAATTGTTATTTTAAGTGTAATTTATATGCTTAGAGTAAGGTTTAGTCAAAAAAATGAAATGCATATTATTTTTATTTATAAAATTATTTTTAATGATATTTAGAGTGATGGTGGTAATATTCCATTTGGTATTAAAAATCCAAAAGCTCTAATGATAGCTAAATTAATTATTTTTAAAAGTCTGCAGGTGCTGTACTAAAAATAATATACAATATATTTTGTTCCTTTTTGTAATTTTTAATGCAGTATTATTATAGTAATAATTGTGGGTATATTTTTTGCTGTAGGGACTTGTTTGCGCTCATAATTGAGATAATGAAAATCAGTTTGTAGGAACAATTGTAGGTTGACTGGGTTGTGCAGGTGTACCACTATGATAGCATACACTGATGTATGCTGATGCCACACAAGACAGAACTCGTATACTCTTACTTTTCAATAAGTTTTCACCTATCATTCAAATTACAATAGTGATTATTCCAAGTACTTGAGTTGTGTGTGGTAGGCTTTTATCTTTAAGCTATATTTCTAAGTTAACACTTTTTTTGGTAAAAGTTTTTGGTCATAATTGATATACTTTATAACAATTTTAACTCGGAACATCTCATATACATTTTGATTTAGTCTAGTTACATAATATTGTCAGATACTATATAACTATAGAGAAAATTATATTTAATTGGAATAATTTAAAATTTTACAAGTAAAGGCAATTAAAAAAAAAAATGGAATTTCATTTTTTCTTATAGTAAATGATAAACTTTGTAATGCTAGTAATAAGTACAGCAAAGATCTTAATTATCCGTAAATTTCTATTATACTTCACTTACCATCTTAATGTGATATTGTGAATTATAATTATAATATTGCATGTCTGTATTATGGGTATGTATGCACTTGTTACTTATTTTCTTTATAAGATAAATTATGTTTTGTAATTAAATGTATAGGTTAGTACAAAAAAACAAGATAAAGCTGATTTGTCAAGTCTAATGATATTGAGAAAAATAAAATACTCATCAATAAGAAAAAAACCCAGAATTCATATAAACAAACTATATTCTATTCAAAATGAGATCAGTACTTGGTGGCAACCAGTTTTTGTCATGTGGGTGTTAGATAACATCCATTTTTAATCACCACCAAGTCAACTATCTATAAGCCTGTATGTAGTTAGTCATGTTTATGCGCACAACTCAGTATCCCAGTAGTACTGATCTAATTTTGCATATAATATTAAATAATCTAACTTTTTCAAATTATTTTATTTTGTCATCATATATACTAATATAGTAGTGCCCAAACTGTTAGGAGCACCTCTCTTGAGAGGTATAAGCACTTAAAAAGAAGACGTGAGGTAAATATTGATATTGTATACAATATACTACTATTATAGTTAGGGTTGCCTCACCAAACCAGGATATATTGAATACATTTTTTATTTTTAGATAAACCGGAATCCATACTTTTTACATACCTTTTTACATTACATTTTTGACTAAGTCATTTAGATAACATATAATTATTCCATGTCTTATTATTAAATTATTATTTAATAACTTTTTTTCTCTCAACTTCTATTAACCAGGAAAAATTTAATGACCAGCAGAGACATTGGGAAATGCTGTTAAAACCTGGGTAAATGGCAACCCTAATTATAGTACAATGCACTAATAAAAAATATTTCATTTATTCAAGAGAGGTGCGATACATTTTTTTATTTTATTTTTGTGAATGTGTGAATCAAAAAAGTTTAGGAACTGCTGCACTATTATGTATATTTAAGTGAACAAATAATAAATAACTTAATAATATTTTATTGAATTTCATAATTATAAAATTAAATTTTTCTTTATCCGTCAATTTTGGTACCGTTGTAGACGGTCAATTGCGATTTTACTGTGATAGTGACCAAACTATGAATTCATTTATTAATTCTGAGTATAACCATGATCAATATTCAGGTTATATACTTATATCAATAGAAATTATAAATTATAAAGAACTCTTTGAAAATGATCTGCTATGCATCCCAAAAAATTAATACGCCAAGCACTTAATTAATGCCAGTCCATGACACCAGAATATAATAAACTAAAAAGTCTTAAGCCTTATGAAGAGGAGTGTTTGGAATCATTGTATAAGTATAATAATTTTCAATCAGCAGTTATTATAAATTTGAAAATTTGTAGCTAAATAAGTTATTTTATTTACATTATATGTGGTTAAAACTCTTTTAAAAGAGATAAATGTGTGCAAATAAATTATAGCCCTTCCTGCCAACAAACCAAAATTAATAGTGTTATTTAATAGATTTATAACAGATTAAACTTAATATATATAAAAATATATATAAACAAATCATTTATGTGATGTTTCTTGGCTTGGAAACTACTGTACCAACTGGCATAATATTTTGCATATATATTTCTTGAGACTGAGTAATCTTTGCTGTTTTCAGTAGGTTATAGGTTGCTATAAATAATTTTTTTCTCATAAAGGGTATTGTTAACAAAAATAAAATTAAATAAAAATATATAGACTAATTTTAAGTTGTTATGGGATCTTATTTTAAGTAAAAGAGAATATTATTTATTTGATTGCTTGTTCTTTATGTGTAAAACAAAATGCAATATTTGTAGCTTATAGACTCAAAATCTTCTTGACTAATTTTGATGAAAGATTCAAAGATTGTTCTTAAAGATATCAGGAATATTTAGAGAGTTGTTTGAAGCATGTTCAAAAATCAAGTGCTATTTTCAATTCATTTTGTGAATTTCCTATCTTGGTTGAATTAGTTTACAAAGCTACATACATTATATATTAAAACTAAGGTACATTGCTATAGTGTCATATTTTATGTTGGTTCATTTTTTCCTAGATTGGTTATACAGATAGTTTTACATAATTCATAGATTTATGAATAAACAAACTTTACATTGAGCAATAGTTAAATAATGTTTTTTTAAATTATGTATTAATGTATTTGTTGTTGTATTCAGACTCAAGTTTCACGGAGTAAATTAAAAATTAAATGGAATCAAGCCGTAGAGGAAGCTGAGTTTTTAGCAGCATTAAATAGGTAAGAAATTGAATCATAGTGGTAGTAAAGGTAGTTTTAAAAAAAATAATGTGTACTGTTAAAGTTAAATATTTTTCTGTTTTTAAATTGTTTAAATAAACACATTTTATATGAGATTTAATTATTAAATTATATTGCAGAGACCAGCGTATAAGCTCATTTTTTGCTAACAAATTTTTAGCATCTAATTCATCATTGAATAACGAGGTAGGTAAACTGATGTAATTTAATAAGACATTTAAAAGGATGTCATCCTTGTATATGTTGTCCCTGTCTTACTACAATGCATACTTTACTAAAATATATGTTTAAAAGTTCTAATTGAATATTAAAGTAAATTAGACTTAATATCACACTTAAAGTTATGAACAATGTCTATGTTTTCTTTTTGGGTTTATTTACAATATTTTAATTTTTATAATTTTAGTGACCCTTGCAGTATACTATAGAGCCGAACTACAAACACAACCACTTTAGTAAACGATTGCTCACGTTAATAAAATCCAGGTTGTTTAGTTTTTGTGATTGTATTATAGTGACTATGACCGGCATGAGAGTGGGAATTCCAATAAATAATTTATAGCATTAAAATATAGAATGAGATAAATAATTAACATGTGCGCGTTATTAAAGGTTAAGTGAATTATGAGAATTTTTAAGTATTAATATTTTATATAATCATAACTCATAAATTAAAATACTGTAAAAAACCAATAAGAAAATATAGATAATATTTTTACTTTTAAGATTAATTATAGGTCATTTTACTCTAATATTTAAGCTAAACTCAATATTAGAACTATTGAATGTATATTTAGGTATGGTATGTGTCAATAAGACAGAAAACACTTGTGGGTACGACATCCTCTTAATAGTTTATTTGTATGTACATTTATAAGTTTTAAGTATCTTTGATTATTAAGAACCGTTTTATTTCATTTATTATTACTTATTAGTGTTTGGATTTGAAGGCAATATAGATAATAAAGTAGCAACTAAAAAGTTAGCTAAATAATGCATCAGGTTTCCATCAAATAAACTGTATAATTTGTATTCAAGCAAATTCACTACCATATACTTGGATAAATTGTTTTTAGTAAAGTGTGGGCGGTTAGAGCTTAGGATATTTTTATATATTGAGAATTTAGTACATAAATAATTATCCAAATAGTTATTTTAGATTCTGAATGGAGTGATGAATGTATTAATTTTATAAAAATGTATATTTTTTTTTTTTTTGTCTGTCATCACGTTTTGGGAGTAGTATTAGTGCTTTGATTTTTGACTTCAGCCTTTCTTTGAAAAAGCAAATGAATCTAGTTGGTACTTTGGGAAGGTCAAAAGTAAAAAAATTTCAGTAGTTTTCAAAGTCAGGAAATAAGGAAAAACCCTAGAAAAGTATCGTAAAAACGAGCATTTTACATATCATCAGTTTTTTATTTTGCTGTAACTCAAAAACGAATCATTGTAAATACTTGAAATTTTTACCAAATAATCATATTAGCGTTATCTATTTACAATTAATCTTTCAAAATATTTTGACTTTTTTAAGCTATTTATTTATAGATAATTGAAATTTTCAAATTTTCTAACCTTTTTTAAAATGCCGATTAAAAAATTTGGCTTCTCAAAAAATCTTTAAAATTTATCAGAAGGTTTGTTATAAGTACTTATCATAGTAAAACAAAAGATTCTTCAAAAAACTTATGGTATCCATAAGCCAAACAAATTAAATGCATTATATTTGAGTAAAAAGTTAGAATTAAACAATTTGCAATTTTTTTATGTAAGGGCTGCAACCAAAATGTTACATAGTTCATAATCAAAATCAGTTTAGCATTAGTATTTTGACTAATAAAAGACTTTTTTGTTATTTTAAATTTGTCTTAAAAAGTATTTTTATCTCTTCTGATATATTTATATATGTAGCAATATAGCTGTGTATAGAATTTTTTATTGTTTGATACATTAACTTCAACAATTTCACAGAATAAAATAAATGTGGTAAAACAACATGAAAACTTTTTGTATTATTTAAGATAATTCAAAAAAACCTGTTATTTTGACAAAACATTGTTGTTTTTATATTATATAATATTCTTATATCTATCTTTATTTTTGATCAATTATTTTATAATTGCACTTTTCATTTATATTTACTCTTCTATAAAATAATATACCTGCTGATAAAGTTCATATATGAATGTAATGAAATATTTATTACATTTATTATGAATATTTTCAATGATTTACTGTATTTAATTTAACACTGTATTAATTATATTTTTACTACATTATCAATCATTATCATACATAACTTAAAAGTATTTGATTTGTTAAAATGTTGATCAATAATAAACTATTCTTTATTTAAAAATATCTTAATATTTTTTGCTAGGAAAATTTCTGTTCAGCTTAACATTTATTAATAAATGTATATTTATTTAGGCAGGATCATCATCCACTGAACAGGCCGCTGTTCCTAACCAGCAACCTAATGTGTTAGAAACAAATTATAATGGTGATCAACTGCTGCAAGATAGATCTAATCACGAGGAACAAATATTGATTGTAAGTTTAAAGCTTATAATAATCTGAAAAAATATGTTTAAAGGTTACTTGATTAATGATAAGTATATTTATTGGTTAAAATTATTGGAGAATTTATCTATTGTAATTTTAAAAGATAACCTATAATACATTCAATGTTAAAAATGAATTATTTTTTTGTTGATAAGATAATTTTAGCACTTCAATTGTAATACAATTACTTGTTATATGAAATCTCAAGGGGAACTTTTGAGATATCGAGTTTTATTGCAATGATATTTTAGTAGGTTTATGGGGATTTCAGTTTAGGGTGAGATAAAAAAATTTTTTAGATATTGCTGTTCGTCATAATCAGAAACAATTGCATTTTAAAAATTTTCTTATTAAAATTATATATCAATTAATAATGGAATTTTTTGCTTCTAATGATTTTGATGATGATAAACCAATTTATTCCTTAACAGCAAATTTAAGTGTAAGTATTAAAAAATAGCTTTTATGATAAATGATAAAAATTATTGAATTATATTTAATTAAGTTATGTAATACCTACCATCGAAGTAGACAAATATTAATGTAAACTTATATATATAATTTAATTTTTTGCCTATTTTATTGAAGAAATTACTTTTGGGTAGCAATTAAATTTTATCTTTTTTATTAGGATCGAATTTAGATATTTTTTTCAATAAATAACGTTGCTCATAATTTTAATTTATATTTCAGGAGAATGGTTCAAAAGATCACCCTCGTCATTTGATTCCTGAATTATGCCGACAATTCTATACTAATGGATGGGTTACCGGTACCGGTGGTGGAATAAGCATTAAACACAAGTACATATAATTATTATTTAATGTCTTAATTTTCTAAAAAAAATAATATAAATATAATAGAGTACCTAACATAATTTAAAATATTATATTTATTATTTCGTTATCACATGCTATAATTAATCAATTTAAAAAATATACCATTTAGAGAAATTATATTAATAATTTTTAATGATTTATTAGTGATCAAATTTTTATTGCACCATCTGGTGTTCAAAAAGAAAGAATTGAGCCTGACGATTTATTTGTTCAAAATTTAAATGGCGAAGATATTATAGTTCCAAAAGCAGATAAAAAATTATCAAAAAGCCAGTGCACTCCAATATTTATGTGTTCTTATAATGGTAAGTTAAAAAATTATTTAATTCATTTTTTTTTGCTCACAAATAATTTTTGTAAAAACTATTAGAGCGTAATGCAGGAGCTGTGATACATGTACATTCACAAGAAGTAGTTAAATTATGTTTGTTAAATCCAGAAAATGAAATAAGAATCACTGGTTTAGAAATGATCAAAGTAAGTAAAAATTATTATATGGTATTTTAATAGATTGATTTATTTGTAAATACTATTTAGGGAATTTTTAATGAAAAAACGGGAAAATTCTATGATAACGACGAAGAGCTTGTCATACCAATAATTGATAATTCAAAGTATGAGAGAGATTTAGTTGACACTTTTAAAATGGCCCTGATAAAATATCCCAGCACTTCTGCAGTTTTGGTCCGCAACCATGGAATGTACGTTTGGGGCAGTGATTGGAAGTCGGCTAAAACACAGTGAGTATAACTTTTAATATCGTTTGATGTAAATAAAACAAATTACTTATTCTTTTTTATGGATTTTTTTTAGGTTGGAATGTTATGAATATTTATTCAAAATAGCAATTTTCAAAAAAATAAATAATGTTTAATAAAATTATACTCATACTTGTAGACTTGACCCTTAATGGAAAGCAATTGGGAGCTATCCAGGGGCTATTGAAGATAAACTATTTTATTTAATTATTTTCAGACTAAATCTATGTCTTGTGTATTATTTGATAATATAAAAAGGTCTTGTCAAAATATAATTTGTTATTCATTATAAATCATATAATTTATGAGTTTATTATCATTATTACAAAATAGTCTGATTTTTTTACTTATTTAAAACAAAATTATAGTTGCACATCAGTTGGTTGTGCATAAAAAATATTCTATTATTCTATCGATCTTATTGAATAAGCCTATTCAGTATTCATTAAATATTTTTGTTATATCAGTAAGAATATTTAAATTATAGTAAGAGTGCATATATGGTTTTAAAAAACATGCTTAACTTAAGAATTGAATCTAAGCCCACCCAAAATTGAAATACTATAAAGCCCTTTTGTTTTATTAGAATTGTAAAAATCAATTTAGTATATTTTTATCATGACTCTTAGACCTCCAGACTGATTTCTTAAAGATAAGAGTATATCTAATATGTTTTTAACGTTTATGATTATTATCATACATCAAACCTGAATATCTAATATTTTCAATTTCATAGCATATGCATGGACCATTATTATTTTATTTGAATTATTAATTTATAAAATTTTAATTCTAAGCTAAAGTAATGTGTTATATTTAAATAAGTGAAGATATTATCAAACCAGCTTTTAATTATTGTTTTAAGATATCACATGATTTCTTTGAATAATTTTATAACTCATTTGTTGACAGTTACTTAATCAAAACAATAAAGAATCATTGACTTATTATCTTGCTCTTTAGATTTAAATAAAACTGAAGTTAGAGTTACCCAATGATCTCTCTTAAGATCATCTCTTTTATTATTTTTATATATGCTGTCACTTCATGTCCGAACTAACTTACTGTCTACTGGAATGGTTTGTTAACAACATAATAACCGTGTTAAAATTAAGTGATCATCTAGTTCAATAATTGGAAACTAAATATTAACTCAATCAAAAGTGCCACAAAAATTTCACTTTAAAAATATAGTAATCTCTAGCAAATAAATTTCATAACAAAATTGGTGATATATAGTATATGCTAAGACCAGAAAATATACAGTATCACCAAAACCAAATATTAGAATTACAGATTATAAAACCATTAAGTTTTTTTACTAGAATAAATTATTGAATGGAATAATTAAGTTGTAGATGAAATTCAATATTTTTTATAATATTCTTTTTATTTAATTAGTTCCTCTAAACTGATAAGTGAACACCATTCGGATGATGTAAAACCAAAATTATTGATAATTAAATAAAAGTTAAAACTGCTACATTTATTAATTAATAACAAAGAATTTGATCAAATAACAAAACAAGCATAAAAGCATAACCTAATACGACAAATAATAAGTAAAGCTATAATCTATAATAATTTAATACTGCCAACTAACAAGTAAGTCAACTTGTTTAATAAATAATAGTACATGGTAACCAGTAACCCCTTCCTTCTTTTTTTAATTACTTTTTTTCTACTAGGTAACCCATACAGTTTAAAAATAATAATTTAAAAAAAAAAAAAAAACAATAGTCTTAATCAAATGGTAAAGGAATGCTTGTGTATTGCATTATTGGACAGACCATTTCTACTTGCAGAGCAGTAGCCATACTGTCCGTGGCACTGTCAGTCTCTCCTAAACTCTCCAAAACTTTTCCCAAATTATACCTGTAATATTAAATAAAATAGCTAAAAACATGGAACAATACATTTAATTTATGCAAATTTAAACATACCACGTTTCTGGAGCATAAGGATTTATTTTTGCAGCGTCTCTTAATGTTTTTTCAGCCAATCTATGGCTACCCAGATAATGGTACATCAATCCCTGTGAAATAAAAGTACTATAATAAAATAACTGAATGAAGAATAAACATCTTTATAATTACCAAATGTTGTAAGCTTTTCAAATGAGCCGGATGTACTGTTACTGCATTTTGATAGCATTGTTTTGCTTCATTGAATTCGTTTCTTTTTTCATGAAATAATCCTCTCTGTATCAACATAGTAAGAGAAAGAATGTATTTGTGAAACAAGTATAGAATTATATGATTTATAGTAACTAGAATAACATTAAATTTAAGAATCTACATAGACAAATACAACAGTGTGATAGAACCTTAGTAAAATCCATATTTTAAAATATTACTATTAGTCAGTGGCATATTTATGGAGGGAAATTAGAGTCCTCCTTTGACCACTCTTTTTAACATATTTTATAATATAAACCAGCGGTTATTAACCATAGGGTTGCCAATAATTTTAAATGGGTCGGCTAAAATTTAAACCGCCATTGAACATTATTTATAAAAAGGTCGTATGAAAAATTTGGTAAATATCTTGGGTTGCCACAACACAAAGGTTAAAGACTGCTGATATAAACCATATTATGGTTATAGTAGCGTTTTTTCCATTCATTACGATTACTTTATCAGTAGGTAATAAAATGCTAGGATGTGTTTCGGCATCAACATTTTTAGTTATATTCCTCTTCCTCAAAGAAATCCTAAATATACCACTGCTATTGATAATATTGCACTTTGGTTTTAGTTTATCTAAACATTCTAAACTATCTTTAATTGTTTTTTTTCAAAGTAAAATTACGCAAACACCAGTATTTAAAAAATTATAGTCTGTACGCATCTATGAGACTGAATCATATTAATATAAATGTAAACAAACATTAAATTATAAAATAACAATAAAAAAAAAAATTTATGTCAAGTAATTTATAGAAGTATAGATCTATCAACCTCAGTTTAAAGTGATATATAAAGCATTTACCATAAACATGATGTGATGTGATAATGGAAAAATACTGGCTGCTTCCAATAAACAATTATTTGCTGAATCAAATTGTTCTTGGGACAAGTATACCTCTGCTAAAAGTAACCAAACGTTTTGCTGTGTGTGCCATACCGTATTGGTCACAGGTCGTTGGGGAACCAGTGAACTAATAGATGATGCTACTTCTGATAAGGCTTGTTCAATACGCGCTGGCCCCAAAGAATCTACTCAATATGTAACTTGTTATCTTTATAATCAACAAAAAATATTAAAAAACTATGTAAATGTATGTATTACTTGAATCTTTGTCTGAGAGTTCAGTAGTGTAAAGTTGAAAAATACTACGAGTATCAGTATGTTCTATAGAAGGAGAACCTTCATTGCTGGCAGAAGAAGCTTTGCACATAGAAAGCATATGTTTAGCTGTCACAAGTGCAACCTTTTGAAATGTATGAAAAAAAAAACAATATTATGCATAGCTATAAAATCAATAGCTATAAAAAGTATTTTAATTACATCAGAAGCTTCTGTTTGCAATTCGATCCTGGCTCTGATGAATAATAAACCAATATGATCAGGAAAGTCTTCCAAAGATGATTCTAAAAGAGATTTGGCTTCGTTTATTTTTTTCTGAGCACTCAACAATAAGATAGCTAACTGTAATGATGGTGTATGTTCAGGATTCAATGTTAATGCTTGGCGTACTTTAGTAGTAGCTTCAGGTACTTTAGCCAAACAAGCATAATAAAATGCCAAATAATAATAAACCAAATGATCATTGGGATCTAATTGTTGTGCTCTAAAATAGTTATCATTTATATATTATATACCAATAATAATTAAATTAAAAAAATAATAAAATAAATTCAAATTTAAAAAAATAGTACTTTGTAAGAGATTCAAGGCATAGCGCATGATATTTATCTTTAACTGATTTCAAAAACGAAGTCAACGCCATACACTGTGCTCCAATGCCTATGTATAGATTACATCTTGATAGTAAATTTTCTGAATGCATTTTTTCTCTTTTAAGAGCTTCTTGACTCCAACTTAATCCTTCTTCCATCTAAATTTAAAATTAGTATTTATATTTTTTTAAATTGGTATAATTTATAACGTTAACCTTAAATAAATGTTGATAACAAATACGAGCAGCTAATAAACATGGAACTATTGCTTTGGGTTGCATATATATGACTTGAGTTAATACTTCCAAAGCTTTAATATGACGACCAGCAGCTTCAAGACATAAAGCTTGTTGCATCCAAACATGAGCATCATCAGCAGAAAATTTCATTGCACGTTCAAAAGACTAATCAAATTTTATAGTTTTATAGAAAATAATTAATATAGGTATAATAGAATAAATACAAATAAAAACTAACCTCATACAACATATTATATTGACCCCAAAGGACTAATGCAAAGGTTAACAGATCATAAATGGCTGTGGCTAAACTAAAAGCTCTAATTCTTGCTTCTTTGAATTCTGGAGACTGACTCAATACTGCATTTCTTGCTGCCATTGCTTCACTGTTGTTAAATGGTACAATTGGTAAATTTGAGATTATTTTTTTAAATAGTTAGCAATTACCTTATAATGAGCAACAATATTACTTCTTCATGTTCACTTCTGGGCATGAACATGTTAATAGAATTATATTTTTTTGGTTTTCTTATATTTGATAACTGTTTTTTAGAGGGAGCTACAATAAAGATTAAAATATCAGATTTTATTTAAAATTTAAAATGTTTACAAGAATTACTTACTACTTTGAGTTGGAAGTGAATAGTATTTTGGAGAGACTTTGCGTAAAAGAAATTCAGCAAATTGATATGTTAAAATAAGTCTAATGGAATGACTACCATGCGCTTCACAAGATGATAATATACTCCTAAGCAAAAACCATAGGAGTTGAAGCTATCTACTTTATGTAAGTAAGTTTACTCATTGTTTTACCTGAATGTTGTTATGGCACCAGCATAGTTTGAACTCTCAATAAGCAACAGAGGCAATCTCAAGATAGCTGTCTCTACTAAGATACTCAGAGAATGTGTCATGTTCACAGGCTGTGGAGAATGAGAACCTGTAAAATAAATTTACATCAAACATTTAGCATATTAAATAAAAGTTAAAAAAAAAAAAAAATACCTGTAGCAGATGTAGAATTGCTATTTGTAATCAATGGTGCATTACCACCAAGTGGTGATGGCAATATGAGCTGATTTTCTTTGTTGTCTAGTTCTTGTAAATACAAAATGCCTAAATTGGCCGCTTGCTCATAGTTTTTAATAACACCTTCAATCCATTCTGTTTTTTTAAAACGAGAACTGGAAGATGGTCTTAACTTTTCTTGGCACAAGCCTATGATCATAATTATAAAATTAAAACAATGAAATTTATATTTATACAACAATAATTTTTAGTAGAATTTTGAATAAGCTTAACTTACCTTTTATTGCAAATGACTCAGACAATATCCTTATGTTACGGATTTGTAAATCTGTTTGTATTATTGAGTTCAACTTGGCTTCTGTACAATGTTCCATTGCTTTGTCATAATGACCACAAGCGTAACACAATTTAGCAAGCAACATATGGCTATCAATACTCAAGCCGGACTGGAAATAATTTAAATTAAGTTAGCAAAGTATACATTATGCTAATAATTAATAATTTATTACTTGTGTAGAAAGCTCACTAATTGATTCAGTTAAGTATGATTTGGCTTCAGTAAGACCACCACAAGCTTTTGCAATGTTACTTTCAATAGGAGGGTTTTCTTCTAAAAACATTTCTAACTTTGCTTCACCAACCATTAAATTGTACAGCATTGCTAAAAATTAAAAAAAATTGTAAATTATATAAATATAATAATAATTATTTACAGAAAAATCCCTTATTACAAGTTATAGAAATATACGAGATATCTATCTTAATAAAGATAGACTTAGTCGACAGTAAAATTGTGAATTGTTTAATATTATATAGAATCTATATATATCATATGATGATATATAGCAGGGGTGGCCAGCAAGAAGAAACTTGCTCAATATATTAATAAATGTGGAAGAGCTAAAATGAATAAAAAGGTCATAGTAATAATATATGTATATTTTTTTTTCTATCTTACGATAAGATGCGAGCCACAGTTTGGTCACCCTTAATATACAGATATAATAATAGTTGCATTTATACTCTAATTTAAATAAAGTACCTATATAGTCAAATTATAATAGTTAAGTATTTATAAGTACAGTGTAGGTCCAAGATATTATGGCGCCCCGGGAAAATTTTTTAAAGGCGCCCTTAAAAATGTAACTTAAATATATAACAATTTATTATTATAGAGAAATGTAATTATTATACACCGTTATTATTTAAACATTTTTTTTATTAAAACATCATAAGTTTTTACAATTTTTTTAGCACCTACAAATGCGCTTCTGGCACCCTGAACAACTGCCCGGTTGCCCATGCCTTGGGCCACTACTGTATAAGTATTACGGTAATACAAATTATAACTAATTGTAGAGTTAATGGTGGTTTACTTAACAATAATTTACTTAATTTATATAAAATAAATAAAATGTACTTTGTTTACAACCATTAATTGCAGGAAGTATTCCCAAATATTTTAATTGCTCTTTGATTATATTTAATTATACCAGTAGCTAATTGTTCGGCTAAAAGAGCATTTTACAAGTTAACAAGAATAAAAAAATAAATATAGAACAAGCCAGACACAAGAAAATTCAACACCATTAATGATATTATACTCAGAAAATGATATTTTGCAATTGATTGATTTCAATGAAACTATACAATTTGCAAAATAACAAAAGAAAAAGCAAGAAAAAAAATTTAGGTTATAATTCTTTAGTAACAAATACAGTGTTTTTATAGGTATATAATATATGCATAATAAATTATTACATAATTAATAATTTATATAGCCTTACATATATTTTTTTTATTGTACAAAATTATTCAATAATATACAGTCTTTAAAATATAGTGATCAATTTTTTTGAAGTTAAAGTTTTAAGAGAGCCCACTAAGTTTATGGTGTCCTGGGGCATTCAATCCTTAATCTGGGCGCGCATTGCTCAGTTTTACATCTCCTACAATTCTATTCACTCTGACCTTAAATAAAATCTTATTACCATATTAGGTATATATATATATATATTAGAGCTGCAAAAAATTTATTTTCACATAATTACTAGCCAAGTGCTGTCTTATAAGATTGTTGTGACTATAGTGAGATATATATATTTGAATATACTTGCCTTTTCCAGAAGATAACTGTTCGACAAGCTCCAATATCTTAGACCAATTTCCTTCTTCTCGACATCCAGCCAATTCGGACTCAACCCTAGTGCTCTTCACATTTTTGCTGGACATTGCGCCGATATGTTCCTTTCAAACTAATCACCGAAATATAAAAAATTCGAGAGAACCTCGAGAAGTATTCAGGTTTCACCACCTGAATGTGTTGATAAATTAATATTTTAAATTTTGGGCACAATAACTTTTAAGTCCTATAACTGGTCGAATACGCCATACTGGCAATGAATTGAATAGTAATCATAAACAATACTCGGATAGTCGGATACACAATCCAATAAACGTCATTTGATGTCAGGCTATAGTAGTGATAATAATAATATTATTAATTACAAATAAGTAAGCAACTAGCTCAAGGTCGTCATTCACGATATGACGATATTCCAAAGTAAAATGTCCACCTACTTCATACCGACAAGCGAAAACGGTGAACTGGATTACCGTCTATACAGGACAGGTAGTCAATTATAATATACTTCAATACTAATTTTGATTACGAAACGAATATTTTGTCATACGAACAAGCGTGCACACACTCTAGTACACTACACTGTGACTGGCGATGCGGTCTAATCTTTATTCTATGACTGCGGTGTCGTCAATGATAAGAAGTGATCTTAACAGTTTAATAGAAAGAGACAGACTGATAGAGTAGAAAAAATATAAAAAATAATAACAAACAATAACATCACGTGACATATACGGAAGTAGAATCCCTCAGGCCTCGACCGACGAGACGGCGACTGAAAATCATGATTCATAATTCATCAGTTCATCTCCATTCGCGCCGTAAAGCGTAACCGTTTATCGTAGCAGTAGTATAGCATGATTTAAAATCATAGACCTGTAATTAGGTTAGGTTAGGTTAGGTATAGGTCAATGTTTAAAATAAAACGTTTTTCTTTTTATTAAATTTAAGTTTAACTAAAGCGGGCAACTTAAATTTTTACTGATTACTGAATGTCTAAATATAATAAATATTACTTTTACACATTTTAAATTTAAATAACTTATAGTTTTTATTTTTTATTTGATTCATAGTATTCATACAATCTATAGTTAATATAGTCTATACAATTTTAGTATAATAAGCATAAGTGATGGTACAAATCTACAGAATTAGGTTTACGAGACAGAAAACTGAATAGTTGGATGGAGAAGCCGCCCCCAGGCGACATTGAAAATTATTTTAAAAGGTTAGTCAAGAAGAGTAGGTCGCGACACTATTTCCTTTTTAATCTTTTAGGGAGATTTTCAGGGATTGAATTAGAAAGATTTTTCAGTATATAGTAAGTAAGTTAGGATGATCTGGAAGAGAGTTGTGGTAACGTTTGTAGGATTTAAAAGCAGTTTCACGAACTGATTGAAAGTTTTAAATCAGTGGAGTATACACATAAATACATAATCATAGCCATATGATTCGAAATATAGAAAGGAGTGTTTATAATTAGGAGTAAGGTGTTTTAGTCGTTTTGGAATATTTGAATTTTTTACTAAGATTTGGACAATACATGATTGAAAATTTTAATTTTGAGTTTAAGTAATAATTGAGGGTAAGAAGGCGAAAGTTTGATTCAAGTTTCCTGGAGAAATTTCGATATTATTGAAAGTGGCTTGAGAATAAATGCCTTGTTTTAGTGTGAAAGTGATGTGGCAAAATTTAGATTAATTTACTTTACACCAGATTTCAATAGGAGTGAAGTGGGAGCTTATTTGAAGCAATGATTGGATTTTCACGAGTTGACATAATTGCTTTGTCGTCAATATATTCTGCGACGGAGATTTTAGTGGAAGTAGGTTGGTCTATTGAAGAGAAGAAAATAATAACTACGATGGCGTTTTGAGGAACTCCACCTTGAATTTTGGAGAAGGCAGATAAAGAAGAACGATAGTTAACAGCGAACCGTGAACTGGCGATCTTTAAGATAGGATTTGAGGAGTAAGTAGAAGATAGGAGATAAAATTTTCTTTATTTTGTATATGAGACCATTATGCCAAATTATTGGCAAATAATTATTTGTAAATTATTGGTGTATCAACTATGAAAACGACTAGAACAGCTTGTCTTTCGATTTAAATTTTTTGTCGTTTTGAGGGTTTGAGTGTAGGTGATAATTGGTACCTACTACCTATACGGCTATATGAAAATGTTATTAAAAAGGTCTTATAGCAACATGGAGATAATCAATATTACAGAGAGAAGTAATGATATTTTTACGTATCGGCCACGCGTGGTTTTAGGTATTTTATATTTTTGTATTGAATTTTTTGAATTAAAAATAATATTTATTACTGTTAACATGTATCAGTGTCTCCTACTTATCTGAGTTGGTTGTGAAGGGAGAGTAGGCTGTTAATGTCTAGTGTTATATATATTTTATAGTCAGTTATGTACCAGTCGGCAGTAGCTGTACCGTTAACTTTTATGCTGAAGCTCTGTGTAATGTTGAACAATATGTTGTAAGTTTTAAATTGAATAAATGTTGTGAATTATCTGATGAAGTTTATATTACTATATAAAAAGCCTCGATCAAGATTCTCTACTCTTTTCCTAACACCTTTAAGCATTACTTGTCTGGGTGATGAGAAATTACTTGACAAATGGCAATGCCTACAACACCTCACAGTGATAAACAAAGTACTCAGGAAAAAATTCTTCACTCTTGATTCCGAGCAAGCAAATATTCATCGGAGAGCATAGGTCATATAGACCATGAGGTTATATGATGCTTACTGTGGAGTACTGCAAGGTTCTGTACTTAGCCGAACCTCTGGAATGTAGCCTCACTACGGATGTTTCGACAGTCGTTCACCTCGCGAGTTTCACTGATGATCTCGGGATCGTTATAGAACACACTCTGCCCCTCTAATTGAACAGGTTGGGGCTCAGAGCAGATCTTGGCACACACTTCGGCGATCCCCTATCTACGGCCGACATCTAGGATATTCTTTGTCGTTTGGTCTTTGAAGACCTACCTGGCAACCATAAACCACATGTATGAAGCAGAAGAGACTTTTAGGATCTTCCGTAATATGGTGGAGAAGATCCAAATTGGAGAAGAGTCAGACAGAATGTCGAAGCGCGAGTCTCGTATATTTCAATAAATGATGCTGTATGTGAGACAAGATGTGCAAACAGTAGGTACAGTCCCCGTATGTAGCGGTGCAAACACAATATGAATATATAAGTAAATTTAAATCCATTGTGTTAACTGTTAGAATACCAAACTCTAAATACCTATATTGTCTAAATTATAATATAATTTCTAAAAATGTAAACTAAAGAAATTGTTGTTTTTTTTTAATAAACGTCAAAATCAAACTACAGTCGTTTTATTATTGAAAAAATGGCAACAGTATTTCGGTGCCTCTAAAGCCTTAATCAGTAATAATTATAATTTAAATAATTTAACTATATGTATAAGTCAGTTAACTAACTAAACAATTTTATAACAACTACAATGATTTTGAATGGTAAACCGGGAGAACTTATGACCCAGCTCCAACGATAATTAATGCCAAAATGTCAGTTGTCAGTGGCAAGTACATGATCAAAATAACTACTATTATGGATCAGTGGAAAATAGTTTTTAATTAATTAATTGCTGTATTAGTGTATTACGTATTGTACTATTGTCGCAATGTCGCCTATCGGTTACCACCATAGACATATAAGACGGTGGTTGATCATGCGGTAAAAATATTACTACTATTATCGTTATTATATTATCACAGACAACTGAATATATTTTTAACATTTATCCCATTAGGCATCAGTTAAGTTGTATACCACGGAATACCAAACTCTTCCATAAGCCTGCGGTCTGCGATCTCATATTCCCGTATTACTATTTACTACTCCGTATACCTACTATCCCGATTTCTAATGTGCATTGATAACAGAGTGCTCGTATACGTGCGTGCGCACTGTGACCGATGCCGAGCGACGGCCGACGACTGCATAACTTACTATACAATGTACTCTGTTGTTGATAACGACATTACGACAACATTGACCATTCGAGAGGACGGTGACTACGTTCATGTCGAGAAATTAATTTATTTAGAAAAATATCATAAATCTCCTTTGATCGGGCAACTGTTCCGTCATCGCGCGTCTTACTGTTCACTCATCCTCGTACGGCTGTGATTTATATTTTATACAGATCAAATTTTACTTTTCTTGCGCATTGGGACGACTGCAATCTACAGTCCGCAGTCTTCAATCGTTCGTCCGTCAGTTCACAGCCACATTTTATGCGACAGGTCCCCGTAAGAAATGTGGGTTCATGTCTGGCCGTCATGCAACGTAGATTTTGCCTGTCTTGTTAATCGTTGAGATAATGTTCGGCCCCAGGAATGATATGTTACCGCTGAACGGAGTACAAAGTAACAATGGGCAGTTACAAAAAGACGTCAAGTAAGCATGTTGACAATACCTTTTGTACAATACTGTAACGATATTCTCTTAGCCCATTTTGGGTTAATGTGCTTTGCAGTAGTGCAGTGACAGAGAAAAGTGAAAATATTATATGTAAAACCAAAAGCATATAGTATACCTATACATTATTATTATAAATATATATTTCTTAGTAACATAACATTAATATTTTACCTTTAGAATGAAAATAATAAACGAATATACAGAAGTGATCAGCTCTTCTGATGCAGAACAAATTATTGAATGTAAGTAAAATGTATTGTTATATTTATGTAGTCAGAAATAGTGTTTGTTATTGGTATAAAAATCCTAGAAACTGCTCTAATACATTTTTATTTTTAGCAAATAATTTAAAGGATCTAATTGTAAATATAATATTAGAAAATAGCTGAAAGTTCAGTTTTATTCAGAAATTATATCCAAAAATTAATTTTTGATTTATTCAATTTTTAAAAAGAGATCACTTGATAAATTTTCTTAACACGAGGTTTATACCATACCATTTTATTGGTGATATTTTAATCACAGTTATAGACTAATTCTTCTAAGTCGTACAACAATCTATATATAGTTCTCCCTAGATTGAACTCCAGTTACGCTACTGTATAGTTTCCAAATAATATAAAAATAGTTTTAAATATTTAATGATTTTTATAATTTGTTAATTTAGGTGAAATAATAACTGATGGAGAGTTTGAAAATAATACATTCACAAATTTAGAAAATAATTTATCAAATGATATGTATAATGATAATCAAGATTCCATTTCAAGATGTAAAATGTCTATAGAAGAGTTATCAAATTCAAGTAATACAAAATGAAAAAAAATTTTTTTTTCAAACTGTTTTAGATAATACATTTTATATATTGTTTAGGTAATAAAAATCAAATATTATCTGATAGCGAATTGGAAAACAAAAGATCAACATATTTTGAAATAAATTTACCAAATAATTCATATGATGATAATCAAGATTCTATTTCAATATGTAAAATGTCTATAGAAAATTTATCACCATCAAGTAATTCAAATTATATGTCCAAAGTAGAAAATGAAAACCCAGGTATGGATCATTTAAATGAGATTGATGATACATATGAAAAAAATAAAAGACGTATAGAAGAAGAAGTAAGATTAGATGATGCATTCAGAGAATGTATAATTGAAATGAATAGTGACTTGTCTATTGATGACGAGGATATTTTTAATAATATTTTAAAACAATTAAATGAAAATAGTTCAACAACAGAAACCAATCACAAAAGAAAAATATTACTTTCAGATGAATTTGATACAGATGCCGATACTGATACTAATAGTAATTGTAGCTGTGGCATTGAAAAAGAACACTCTTATTTTGAAAAAAATAATAAAAAAAGAATAGTTGATGAAATTATTGAAAATTCGAATACCATTTCAGAACAATCTCCAAAGTCTTGTCAAGAAATCGGTATTGATATTCATAATATTTTTTTTGATCAATCTTCTGAAATAGAAAATGTTAAAAAGACTCTAGAGAGGTTTTTACAGAAAAGTATTTGTCTTAGTCTACCATCAAGGATTGATAAATGTATTGAATGTCGTGTTCACCAAATGAAAAATAATTTGACACAACGTGATTATGATACTATTACTTGTAGATTTTATGCATTCCGCCAATTAAGATATACAAAAAATGGAAGATTAGCTGTGGCTGGATATCCTGATCCTTTTATAAATGTTGATAATATTGATATGGGTATGTGGTTACCCAGTAAACATTCATCTGCCCCTAGTGATTTTAATATTAAAGCATCTACAAAAATTTTAGAAGATGCAGGAGGTCAATTTTGTATGTTTGTTCGGGATGAAATAGAAGCGTTAAAATTAAATTTTCCAAGTAATAATGGAAAATCACGTAAGATAGTATGGAAAAAATGTGTTAATGGAGTTAGAGAAATGTGCGATGTTTGTAGAACTACAATATTCAACCACCACTGGACTTGTGGTAAATGTGGATTTGTAGTTTGCGTTGATTGCTTTAGGACCAAACTTAAAGGTAACCGACTGACTGAAAAACAAAATATTGTACAAAGAAATTTCAATAAAAAAATTTGGTTACTTTGTTCAAACCAGGAAGAGCATCAGCTTAAAAATCTTTCTATTACCCAAATACTGGCTGGGGATGCTTTAAAATTTATTTCAGACCTCATGCATAAAACATGTTATAATCGTAATATATCTTTAAGTTGTAGTTGCAATGACAAATTGGTTTTTCCGTCTAATTATAGTGAATCTGCTTTTGACAAGTTTCTTAACAATGTCTATGGAAAAAGTAATTCTGATGATACAGATGATAATGAAGAAGAAACTTCAGAATTGCAAGCTATAATAAAAAAACAATATTATAAGTATTGCAATTCAACTAAAGGAATTGAAGAAGTTAAATCTGCAGATAAACTCAATACCAGCATTCCTAGGGAAAATGTTGAAGATAAGATTTATATAACTGAACATATAAAAAAAAAAGAATGGTTTACACCCAAATTATCATTGTTGTCAGATGATAAAACCAATGCACCTCATATGTGGCTTTGTGAAGGACATTTGTTACGTTTATTAGATCCAAAAAGTGACATTAACTATACAATTTTTCAGGTATTTAAAAATACAAGTTTTAGAAAGTACTAATTATTATGCATGGTCTGAGTCAGCGAACTATGTTATTTATAAAAGATAAAAAATCATAAATATCCAGAGAAATAAGATAATTATTGTAGAGTATAATAAGAGTATTAAAAAATGAGAAATTAGTTTCTATTTCAGAGGTATAAAATAATATGTATGATTATGATATATATAAATTGTTCTGGAAAAAATTTAAAGTATGGCAAAATGACAAATGTCTAAAAAATTTAAAACACGATAAAAAGATTAAAAAATAATGAATTTTAATATAATTGTTTTAAACTGGACTTAGGTAATTTAAATTTATTTAATTTAAAAAGAACAAGTAAATCAAGTCCTGTAGATATTATTGTGAGTATTTGAGTTAAACGATTGATTACTTATATCATTTTTATAGGTTTATAGATCAATACAATAAACAAAGTATTATTAAATGTTGAACCATTTGCCATTTATAGATAATAAAAAAATTTAAAATATCTGGGTTGATGGTATAATATAAAAGTCAAAGTATAATGAAACGTGTTAAGATAATAATTTTATTCTTCTGAAATAATATTAGTAAAAGTAAATGGAAGAGTAAAAGTAGTGATGAATTTGTAATCTATAGTTTAAAAAATGTATATTTATATATACTTAGATGGTTTACTTTACATGTAGTCATAGGTGTAACTAGTCCTTTAAGTTAGGGGGGGAAGGTTAGAATCCTAAAAATGCTTTATAGCAAATTTTTTTTAATTTGATTATTATTTGATTTTTTTGGTGTTTATTACAACTGACGAGAATGATTATTAGTTTATATGAAACATTATATTTTTTTATATTGTAGGTAAAAATAAAGTTAATACTAATATGTTTATAAGCACATACATTTACCAATAAATTGTGGGGGGCTAAACCCCACCCAAGCTCTCCCTAGTTACACTTATGTATGTAAACTTAAAATAAAATCAATTATAAATTATAATTACAAAATGATATGTATTGGATTTTTCAGGACCAATGGAAACGTGGACAACCCGTATTAGTGAGTGATGTTGGCAATAAATTAAGCTCTTCACTATGGCATCCAGAGTCATTTTCTCGTGATTTTGGCAATCAAATTAATGATCTGATTAATTGTACCACTGGTAACGTAATTTCAGACCAACCAATGAGCAAGTTTTGGAATGGGTTTGAAAATGCTGAGGAAAGGTTATGTGATAAGCAGGCAATGTTATGCTATTAAAACTTAAAGACTGGCCGCCATCAGCAGATTTTGCAGAAACATTGCCTGATAGATTTCAAGATTTGATGAATTGCTTACCACTGAAAGAATACACACACCGTAACGGTAAATACAATTTGGCTTCTCGTTTGCCAGATTGCTTCGTTCGACCAGATTTGGGCCCAAAAATGTATACAGCTTATGGTAATGCAGGCACAAAGCACAAACAAGTAGGCACCACAAACCTTCATTTGGACATATCAGATGCTGTTAATGTTATGGTCTACGTTGCAATCACTAAGAATTGCAAAGAATATGATCATAATTGGCATGTGAGGGAAGCTTTACAAGTGATTGAAGAAGCTGGTTGTGATGATTTGACAATGAGACGAATTTACGTGGACGGAGAAACTCCTGGCGCACTGTGGCATATTTACCATGCATCAGACGCTGATTCAATTAGAGATTTGTTAATCAAAGTCGCAGTTGAACATGGAACACCACTGGAACAATTCAGTGATCCAATCCATGATCAATCCCATTATCTAGACGAATACCTTAGGGAGCGCTTGTATAGAGAATACGGAGTCAAAGGATATGCAATTGTCCAATATTATGGCGATGCAGTATTTATTCCAGCAGGAGCCCCTCATCAGGTACAAAATACATCTGTAAAATGGATTATGGATAAGTGATATTAATTTTAAGATTTAGTTAAAAATAGTGAATATATTAATGTTATAAAAATATTTTTTATATTTTAATTTCTTTTTTTAGGTCAGAAATTTACACAATTGTATAAAAGTAGCTGAAGATTTTGTATCACCAGAAAACGTCCATCATTCGTTTCGAATGACACAAGAGTTTCGTAATCTAACTGACAGTCATACTAACCATGAGGACAAGTTACAGATCAAAAATATCGTGTTTCATGCAGTCAAAGACTCAGTTTCAGTATTGATGCATAAATCACATTAAGTATAAGTAACATACAAATGTATAACATTTTTGTATGTTAACAATATATAACATTTTGTATAGAATATTAACAAAATTAAAATTATTGTTGCAACCACCAAATACTTTTATAAAAATTTTTTTACATTTTAATTGAAAATGGAAATTACCATAAGTTGCCATCTCATTTTTAGTCAGATTTTTTTTTAAAGTTTTAATTATTCTAAATAACATTATCAATTGTTTTAAATTATTAAGGCTGTGTACATAAATATTACTAATTGTTATAACTTATTATAATGGTTTATGAAAAATAAATTGAACTACTATTTTATTATTATTTCTTAGAATATAATTTCTGTATGTGATAAGAAAATGTATACTCATTACATTTTTCATAGATATTTGTTGCTTCAGACTATATTTATTTAAATTATTGAAGCAATATTTGACTATTTGTTTGTACAATTAATTTAAAATGAACAGTGTTACTCTATTATGTAAGTAATTATGATTTGTTAATTAAGGTAAATGTTTACAAATTATGAAAGTGCTATTTTTTAAACATATTGTGTAATTTTTTTAGAAACATAGTAAAAATTAAAAAAAAAATAGAAACTTAGCTACTACTTGTTTGTGTCAAAATAAATACATTATCTTGTCTATTTAAAACCAGAATCTTCCTCTTCTATCGTTAAAAATTAGATTAATAATAACCTCAAATTTAACATTGAACATAAACGCAAGATTAAAAATATATCTAGTTAAAAGAAGTTTTACTGCATTACCTTGTATGCGATAGAATATTAGTTTATTACAAGAACAATAGTAATGAATGTATGAACGATCATCAACAATAAATATATATTTAGCAAACAAGCTATATTATGAATATAATAAAAAAGTAGAATAATAGTTGATTTAAGTTGTACTTGTATAAATAAGTAGTATTAGTTTTAAATGTTTTCTGATCTTTAAAAAGAAGGAACACACGTTTGTTTTTTGGACAATACCTCTAGCCGAGTATTTACAGAAGATAAAAAAATATATATAAATTCTGATGTAATTTTTTTTTTTCATTAAAAAGCATAATTACAATCTATACAATAATTTTCATATCATTTTAAAATAACAGGGAATTACAGTGAGAAGGTATTCAGTATAATCAGACCGATTAAAGATGTAATTTTATGTAGCTCGCAATAGTAGCCAATTCAATGTACAAGCCCTGTAGAGATCTGTTTAGTGTTTACTACTCTTCCAACCAACACTATGAGATGCAGCAATATGAAACATGACTCTCCAACCATATCCGATTATATGATTTCAGCACAAAAGGAAGGGATGGGGCCAAATCGCATACAACATATCGTTGGTGGCCAAGGCTGCTTTCTCTGTTTCAATATCTTATTAAACAAACATTATTCCTTATTTTTGTGCCGTCATACTGACTTTTACACATATTGAAATAAATACACCATAACATAAATCTAATGGATTAATTTTAATTTCTTACAAATTGTAGTCTGTAGTACCGCCACCCAAAATTACCATTATAAAATATATATAAATATTCATGATCCTTACCTAAGCAAATCTTATTAGTATTGTGATTTTTCCTTTTCTTCTACCTCCAACATAACCTACACTGCAATACCTATGGCCATACATCAAAATCGTTGTAGTTTCTGTCAAATTATTATTCTCTTTTCACTTTGAATTTGAAAGATTCTTCATGATTACAACATAAATCAATAGACTGTCATATTGCATGTATTTGTATGTTATAAATTTATCAAATAATACAGTTTTTATTATAACTGAATGTTTAGGTTTATAAATAAACTTTTTTAAATTGATAATTAAGGTAACAATGGCAAAAGAATAAAAAATTAACTGCAATTTTAAGATAATAAATGTAATGACATTTTTATTCTAATGATACATCCAATTTCAATTTGATTACATTATATATAAATATTTATTATTTTAACTATATTATATATAATAAGGAATGGCTATGACTTAATTAAAAAATAAATAACACAATTAACTTGGTAGTATGAAAATAAAAATTAAGAACACTGGTCTGAAAATTGTACTTTATAATCAGTAAAATTTATAAACATATCTGCAATTTACACATCTGCTGATCTAACACAATTTAATATTTTGGTTTTTTAACTTGAGGTTCCAATGATCCTAAAGAAGAAATAAATTATAATATATGCTTTTATAATATAAGAAAAAAACTCACTCATATCTTTGAGATTATTAATATCTTCTACGTTTTGTCCAATAACTGTAGCGACTACTTTATTTATATCTAAAGCAGATTCCTGAGTAGCTGGAAGCTTATTTGATTTCTTTAACGCCGGCAAAATCTTGTTAATATCAATATTCCTTAACAATTCAGGTTTCTTCAATTTCAGTTCATTTATTATCAATCTAGCAGCTGCTTCTACAGCAGTAGTATGTACAATATTTTCATCTGTGTATAATGGGCACCTAATAATTAATAATACGTGTAATACATATATATTTTTATATTAAATAATTTATGATTCAAATATATAAATATATTTGACATAATATACTAAATAATTTATTAACTGTTAACAAAACCTACTTATTTTCCATCACTTTTTGGTGGTAAAAATGAGCATAATTAGAATCAACTGGCTGCCTACATATGTAGCACATTTGTTTACCACAACTGCAAGTCATTTTGTTGCATCCGTCTTCTTTGACAAACTTACGTTTACAATAATAACAAATTCTACATTGAATAAGCAACAAATTTAATAGATATATTAAAGATATATTAGTGTTACTATAATTATCAAAATTTCAACTACAAATCCAACTTGATTACCTTATAAGTACTTCAGTCATTTTGTTTTCAATCATGGTTCTGACTTGTACTTCTGGAGCTTTTTCTATTTGATCACATCTGTATGGAAAATGACTTTCTTCTCGACATTTCCTAGAGAAATTAAATACATATTTTATTTACACACAATGAAAAAAAGTAATAATAAAAAAATATTAATCATAGACTTTAAATTTCTTGCCATAGAGTAAATTATTATTTTAAAAACACAAGGATATTTTCAAAATATTTAAGCATATATGATTTTGCCTCATAAAATAATAAATAATAAGATTGTGTAGATTATATATCTAATGTATAAAAATCACTTGTCATAATGGAAAATGTTTGTTACCAAACTCTTTCGAAACAACTGGACTGATTTTCATGAAATTTTGTCTGTATATTAAGTAGGTTAAGTAGGTCTCAGAGTTTGTTGTAACCCCTAGGTGAAAAGAGTGGCTCACCACAAATATTAAAATCAGTAAAAATAATAATAATAATCATGCGTTGCCACAGCTATTAGAATATTTTTTTTATATGTGTATTTTATCTGTTATATCTGTAGATATGAATTGTTCCGAGGCGTTTGACACCGACTAGCTCAATTATATTATCGCTTTTTTATGTTTAAAGGCTGTGTGATTATTTTTAACAAATGATACATAATCGGTTAATCGATTGAAAAAATGCAACTCTAGACGGGACAGTTATGTAAAATTGATGTCAGAGATTTCATCTATAAACCAAAAATAGTTTTTATCCTTACGCTAAATGCTAGCATTGTTAGCATTATAGTCAACCAAACTTAACATGGGTGCATTTTGTATGAGCGAATCGACCTAGAAGATGGTCTGTTTGAGCAATTAAATATCGTTTGGGCGAAGGTTTATTCAACTAAAATTACCGTTTGGGCGGCGAGGATTATTCAACTAAAAATATTGTTTAGATGATATGAAAATGCTTATAATATACACTCAACAATTAGTTAAACAAAATCATACAAAATATAAATAATTAATAAAATGTCCTATTTAAAAAAATATATTGTTAAAGATATTAATACACTAACCTACAGTCAAAAAGTTATAATTAAAATTACATATAATATATATTCAACAATTAATTATTTAAATTTTCGATAAAAGTGATTAATAATGATTAGCAATAATATCATCCGTATCTATAACCAGGTTTTTATCTTGAATATAGGTAAAAATAATTTCACTCGCCCAAATGGTACAAATGATAGTTGCCCAAACGACTATTATTTTTTTGGTCAAAATTATTACTTTTGCCCAAATGACCACCGCCCTTTTGTATGGATGGCAAAGTACACGTATTATTACATAATATATGCTGTTTTTGGGAATATTAATATATTTAATAATGCTTCCTGGTACTAGTTACCAAATTATAATAATTTCTTCAAACTAATTTATTTGTACAATAATATTGATTGTAATAAATTAATAATTTAACACAAAATATTAAAAAAATATACATATTATGTGGACAGTTAACGTAATTTTTTATTTAAAGGCCGGCAACAAACAGACTAATAATTGTGTCTAGAAACAGTCAGGAAAACACACCTATGTTCTCTTTATAGCAACATTATCAAAAAAGTACTTTGATTTCCATCAATATTTACATTATTTTCTAGCTATTGCGTACAATTTGGTTTATTTTGTACATAATATGATACTGACTCAGTGTATAATTGTGTAACCCACTATTCATATAATATAATTGTCTTACCTGCAAGTTTCTTTTTTGCATTCAGGATTCAAGCAGTTAATAATCTTGAGATCAGGGGATAAAATAACAGAATAATCACAAAATGCACATGTTTCAAGTCCTTCAATGTCGGCTGCTTTAATTTCTTGTGCTTGCTTCAATCTCATTATACGTTGATACAGTTTGTCATCAATAATACTCTGAAAACATAAAAATTACAAGTCAATACATTAACAAGGTGTAATGAAAAATAAATACTTACTTTTATCATTGTTAAATTAAATTCTTCGCCACAATTAGCAAAGCATTTAATATCCACCTTACTTCCACCAACTGCAACTTCTGTACCTCTATAGAAATATAAGAAATAATGAAAAAATAATTTTGCTTAACAATTCTAATAACATTCGATACTTGGCTGTTTAATAAAAATGAAAAAATTTACTTTTTTATACAAGATGAACAAAATGTATGTCCAACTGGACAAGAAAACACTTCAGTACTTAATAGTTCATTATCAAAACAGCATTCACAAGTGTTTAGATTACCAATAGACTTAGCCTATCAACATAATAATTAACATCAATTAAATATCACATCAAAGATATATTATTTTAAATATTTTACTTGTTCAACTTGAATCCTATGTACTGTTTTTACAGACTCGATATGATTCAGAATTTCATCTTTATGATCAAGGTATGCTATCTATAATAATTATTAATTACTTTATTATAGTATACGTAGATCATAAATTAATTAAATGTAATAATTACTTCTTTTAGAAATTCAATATTTTCTGTTGTCTTATAATTGATTTGATAACGATGACCATAAGATTTTCTTTTATTTTTTAAATAAACAGGTTTAGGATCAGCTGCTAAAGATTCAACAGTTTTCGATAAATTGAAACTGTATTTAAGCAATTCAGCACGTAGCTTGGCCAATGAAATAAGACTATACCTGATAGAAAAATAAAACTTATCCAATATTAATATCGAATACATTAAAAATTGTTACAAGTAAAACTCACCTGTCACTTAAATAAGACATTGATTCATTATAATGCATATTAATTGCATTAAATTTAATATTTTTGAAGTAATTAACTGGATCAGGGCACATCTTTAAAAACTCTTGAACTGAGAAATCGTTTCTTAAACTCTTTACAATAGCCAAATGATTAACACGATCATTGTACTCTTGAAGTTTAGGATAGTTTTTTTTATTAGTAGTAATTTGACCAATGAATTCATATAGTTTATTATCATCGTAGGCATAATATTCTCCAACTAGATCCAAGTAAATGGGGTCGGCATCTGGTATAATATCTTTTAAATTGTTAGTCAATTGTATAGAGTCAGGAGAGTGGATTAATTTTTCTTCCATTTGTATTGTAAAAAGAGCATCATTTAGGTTATTAATTGTTACATCAAGTTTGATAAGCAAATACAAACGGCTTATATCACTATGTAAATTGATTACTTTCATAACATTTGACATATAATTTTTGTATAAAGTCTGCCACCCATAATTTTCAAATCTTGGATAGGCAATACAATCTGCCAGTGTACTCGTATTGGTGAATAATGGTATAGAGTCAGCCTAGAAAAACAAACACACAAGTTATTATGAATATTTTTGTTGATGAAACATAAAATTTGTATAAATAGGCAATATAGAAAACAAATAATTTTTAAATGTAATGCTTCCTCTATACTTTTAATGCTCTAATATGTCTTTTAGATACATGAAATAGGTAGATATAATTGAGGATATAATATTACAAAAAAATAATACTTTGATTTTAAATACTAATTAAAGCATAAATAATGTTATCTGTTAAATTAACATAGAAATATAAATCTTTTTAGGGCCATTCTGACAATGTCTAGTTAAGTGTCGGTTAAGACTAACTAGTAGAATTCTATCGGTTAACACTTAAGAAATTTTGCCGGTTAGCGTTATTAGACACTAATTGGTCATTGTAAGAAAGGCCCTTAACATTGGTTAGTTTTTATATTTAAAAGACCCAAATAAAATATGTTTTACAAGTATATTGTGTCGATCATATCTTAAGTACCTCCAACAGAATATGATAATGCTGAAGCAACTTGAGGTGTAAGAAATCAATCAGACATTGATTCAAAAGTTGAATAGTTAGAAAGTGCATAATTAGATAAGGTATTAATATTTACAGGTCCAAATTACAACCAAATGTAGCGATTATACTAACTGAAAACTTAAAGGGAAGAAAATATTAAAATTGAAATAGCGCAGCAGTTAATTACATTTATATATTATTATAATATTATTATGAAACAGTAAAAGCAAAGTAGCTGGGAAGTTTTTCAGTTTCAAGATTTCCAAAAACTATAACATTCAACTTACTATACGTGCCATTTTTTCGGCGAACTGAACTCAATTAAGATGATATCAAAACTAAAATGTATAGACGATGGCAGACGGTCAGAGTTGCAGTCACCACTTGAATTTTGTAAACACCGCAATATTACAATATTTGATGGACGAGGTCACTCGTAACATTTGATCTGGACATCGGCAGGAACGATAAGAAGTAATGTTTGGCCATAGAAACGCAACAACCGTCAACAATGATCAATTCAAATCAACAGAAAACCATCGTCGACTTTGTTATTATAGTTGTTGAATATTAAAACATTATTATAGTATCATTATACGCGTTAAAAACGTCACTATAAAATAAAATATTTACAAATCTAAATCATATATCATATACATATAATTATAAACACATCAAATCAGCACTCACCATACAAACCCCAAGATAAATATGAAACCGGAGGTAAACTTTACTGTGGTAACCAAATAGAACGTAAAAATAAAATAATAATTATTAATAAACGTAATATTACATTACTTGTATTATATTATATTATTATTTATGATATAATAAACTATTATTAATATTATTAGCGCAACATGTAAGTACCAAGTATTTTGTTATTATCGTATACAAAAGTATTCGGTTTAAGTGCACATGTTATTCTCTTATCAGGCGTATAATATTTTTAGTGCGCCGATCGTACAGACTGAACACTATTACCGAATACCGAGTAACCCTCTTATACAATAATAATACCGAGGGGGGTCTATATATTAAGAGGACGCCATACCTGCATACGTTGTCTTTGTCTTACTAACGTACATTATAACAAATTTTCGTTTAGTAGAATACATTTTGTAATGTTAGTTTTAATATTAGAGTAAATTTACTTATTATCAAATTTAAAGGTTAGAATATTATCTAGACAATGACAAATGCTTTTAATGATATTACTTTTTTAAAGTGAGTTACAGCTATGTAAAATATAACAACTTTAAAATATTCATAACTCCCTTTAAAATGATAATATCAATAAAAGCCTATGAGATGCCCTAGATAATATTATTACCTATAAGTTTGATATTAAGTAAATTTACTCTAATTTTAAAGCTAACATCACAAAATTTATTTTGCTGAACAAAAATTTGTTATGATGTACGTTAGTAAGACAGAGACAACATATGCGGGTATGGCGTCCTTTTAACTGCATCGCAAATGGACATGCTGCAGTGGTACCACTCATACAATAATTAATGTTAACTTTCTAATATAGCACCGATAATTTGTTTTTATGGCCAGTAGTCAGGACAGCAGTAAAATATTAAATTTTCTCGGTTTTCTTTTATTTGTACGTAACAATACATAAATTTTATTTAATATAGGTATTGTACATTATCTAGTATTATATGAAGTGTACAATTAGTATTAATTTTATTATAATGTAGTTATTATTATAGTTTTAGTTAATATTGTTAGTGATAATATAACTAACAAATAACATTTAAATTAAAAATAAATACAATAAAAAACATACATGACAGAATCATTGTCCCTTAAAAAGTACTAACTTATTGTATCATGTTCGTAAAGAATCTTTTTCATTTTGTTTTTTACAAATATGGTGAATTTTAATATCATAATATGAAGAAATCACTAATTTTATCAACAGAATTATTATTTATTATTACTCTATGAATACATAGGTATATTAGTATATTACTATGTTATATTTTCGTGGCATACCTAAGTACGAAACTGGTAAACAGCAGTTATTTATTGAATTATAATGAACTTGCCAGAATAGCTAATAAAAAACCTGCATCTAATTAAAAATTAAAATAGTTTTTATTTTTGCAAGTACTTAAACCACAAAATAGATTAAATAATATATAGTATATTCTGTGCTTAAATTTGAAAATCGTGTATAATATTTCATAATATACCTACCTATATGTGGTGTTATAACTTATAACTCGTAATAAGATTGTCTTTATATAATTTTTTTATTCGGGATAATAAAAAATTTAATGTTAACTGTCTAACCATTTAGTAACTTGATTAATGTGTTTGAATTGAAAATTTGATATTTAAAATTTAGCGAAATTGAATAATATTTATACGAAGAATAAAGAAGTGATTTATGATATTTTATTGTATAATTTCCAAAAACATTAATCGATTTTATCAATGAAATAGGAAAATGAAAAATCCAACTATATCTAAAATTAGATACTTACCATTTAAATTAATTATAAACATTCATATTCTGGAAATATTTACTCATTCAAAGCTATTTTTACAACGGACCCAATTACAGTGACATACTATTTTATGGAGGTAGCCAGAAGGGTAGTACAAAAACTAAATTAATAATTATTATTATAATAGGTACCTAATTTTGACTAAAATTAGTTTACCAATAAAAATATCATAATAAATTAGAAATATCTTTAGAAATTATTGATTTAAAAACATGCTAATAACTATTGTATACCTACTATAATTTAAAATAAATGTTGATATTTAAATTTTAAGATAGTTGGGGGGTGTGTGGGGAGAAACTGTAGCCCCCCTAAGATTTAGTGCTAGTTGCGCTACTGATGTGAATAATATACCATAAAGTGATTTTTCTTAAACTTCTATTCTAAAATAGTTTTTAAAAATTAAAATGTAAAATGGTACTCTAGGTAATTATATAGGTGTATTATACCTTTCCTACATGCAGCAGCATAATTGAGTTGAAAAACTAAGAGAAAAAAATAATTTATTAACCAAAATCGAAACCATAAATTAATTTTGTTTTTATATAGTCTTAAAATTAATTTAAAGATTTAAAGATTTCTATTGTTGAAATATCTGGTGGTGAGGAAAAAGGCAATATGATACTTTACCCATCAGCTCAAAACTTTCAGGAAGGCAAGTACACACCTTCCACATTTACTAAACTGCTTACACATTATATTAATATGATTAACTAGTATAAGTCTACATAAGTAATAAAATTCAATAATATGATACATGCTGACATACTGTAATAATTGCGAATCAAGACCATTAGAAACTTAAAATATTCTACTATTTTTTTATTACTTAAATTATCATTTTAAATATATTTTAACTAATTTTGTTTAGACAATTGAAATTTTTAAAAACTTTCTTCTAAAAATAATGATAAATTGATAGCAATGTCTTAGCTTGGTCACAAGCTTTAAAATTAAATAACATGTTCCTTATAAGTTTTATTTAAGTAGCAATTAAACGTACCGAAAATATATGACTTATTAGCGTTTTTTTTTCTAAGTACTTTTAGATTTCAAATATTACCATTAAAATTAAATCAATATGTAAATTAATTTTGTACTTAAAAATTCATAATTTTTTTTGTTTAAAAACTTAGTACAAGGTTCTTCATACGTTGTTCTTACAGCATTTTAAAAATATTGAAAACTAATATGAATTTTTTTTATATACTTTTAAAATGTATATTTCGACGAAATTGGATATTAAATATAAAAACGATTTAAGTCTTTTTATTGTAATTTAAAAAAAACACATTAATTGAATAGATTTAAATTTTTTTAATATTACGTAGTATACTAGTATATTAGTATACATTTTGTAGTACATAAAGTATGTTAATGTCCATTGTCCAAGTCTCCACTTAGGGGTCAAATAAAAAAAAAAAGATAAAATTTGTCACATGACATCAACCACTTCATATTAATTGCAATTGATATACTTTTATACTAAAAGGAATAGCTTTTACATTTTTATGTATAATATTGTATAATTACTATATTACTTTAATGTATACGATAAAAAAATCTGCAGAATAAATATGTAAATAGAAGTCCTTGTTTTAACAATTATATATTGTGTAATTATAATATATACAACTATACAAGTATAATTCTTTATCGAAGCTATTCGCTACCCTAGGCCAAATTAGAAGGTTATTTAAATATTGTAATTATTTAGGGCTTTCACGCCTTTCCTAATATTAATATTTAATATATGCAACTGTAACTGTGATTTTTAAAAGTTTTAACTATTTGAGGAATGAAAAAAAATTATAAATATAGGTATGATTCGCTTGTTGCAGAAATCAATATATTAGCTTCTTTGCGGGCTCTGAACAGAATTTAAAACAACATTTGTTTGTTCGTTTGTAGATAAATAGGTAACATATACTTTTTTTTAAAATAACTATATTAGTTACATAAAAATCAAAAATATTAATCGGGAATTATTTTATCTCAATTACTTGAAGGTATGTTTAAAATCAAGTGTATACCCACAATAATAATTAACACGTGCTTGTTTTGGCCTAATAAAAATAATTCACTTTTTGTAAACGTCACCCTTGAATGTATTCGGCAGTTAGTGTACAATATATTGTTATATCATTGAGTATTGATGTAATAGCTTGCTGTTTGTACGGTTGGCCTACTTTTATATTCTCGTGTAGCATGGTCCAGTCTTCAGGCATCACGTCGAAGTTTCACTAGTGAGTTGCTCTTGCTTAATGCGTTAACAAGTAATATAATAATAATATAATTACAACGGGTTAAAACAAAGTTGATTTTATATATGTGAGAATTAACAGTGATTTACGAATAAAAGTAAAATTAAAATAAGATACCTAGTGTTTCAACTTCAATTTGAATCGGCCTGTGAATTAAAAATAAAAAAATGACCGAAAGTAATCTTTTGTGCGCGTGCATGCTACGGTTATCTATTTTAGTTGGTCTTCTATCAGTTGTGGTCACTATAATCTATTATACGCCTATTCCCGATCTTGGTAATTATACTTCGTGAATACTTTAGTAATAGTAATATATCTATATGCATTTTCAATATTCATATCCTTGATGGTGTTGTTGATTTTGTATATTTTATAATAAATACTTAACTATAGTCTATACTAAAATGTGTGCGAATATCTAAAGTATAAAAATAAATAGGTTATAGGTGTTATAGGAAGTTTTGAATTATTAAGATTTATACACGTTTAATACATAGATTTCATATAAATATAAATATAGTATATACTATACACAATATGTGACAGATATTAAAATAAACATACTTAATTAAGTCAAATATTCTATGTTTGGGGTCTTTCAATAATATGTTTTATTATAATAATATAAAATATATATTTATAATATACTTTAAAGATGAAAACATAACGATTTTATTGAAGTGAGAGTAATTGAGTGGATTTAACAAAAGTTGAGGTTATCTACATGGCTATATTTTGTACCTATCTGTTTTATATTATAGACATAATTTTCCTTGAATATTTATTTTGAATTAAGTATTAGTCAATTTAGCCAAGGTAAAATATACTGTGACTTAAACGCCTGGTCATTGACGTTTGACGTTTCTTATTTATTTTAATACTTCGTCGATAAGTAGGTACATAATACACATAGATGGTCGTCCTCTCGATGTTGTTTATTAATTTTCTACGAATGACTATGATTATTTTTCAATAACTATAATTACCTATGTATTTTTATTATTTTATAATAAAGAATGAGTTTAAGTATCTATTATATCTTTATACATAGATGGGTATTGAGATTTGAGAAAGCCACAGTTGCAAAATTGACTATATTAATTCAAACGTTTTAAAGTCTGGTAAAAACATCATCAGTGTCATATTAATAAACGAGTGAAAGCTATAAAGATTGTAATTAGAATCGCTCATCAAAAACACAATACCTTTACGCTACAATCTATAATAGTCATTACTAAGCTAGTAATAATAGTAAATAATACTATATGGTATTGAAATTTGAAGTGATAGTATATAATAAACCATTTTGTAAACGTGTTATGGGTTCAATAAAAATAAAAACAAAGATCACATGAATACATGAAAATTCAAAATGGACATTAATTAAAATCTATACAAAATTTGTGTGAGAAAGATAGAAGTCAGTGACGTATTTATGCCGAGTCCATTAGGACTTAGGGGCTCTTAAAGTAAATCCAAATTGATAGACCATAGAACCTTTATCATTATATTAAAAAAGACTGAATATTTTTCTTAAATTAAAATTGTATTATTTACATAAAAAATAATTTGATTAACATTACAAAAAAAAATTCTTTAACATCAAACTCTTTCTATCATAACTATTTATTAATTTAATTTCTGTGTTTATGAGAGACCTGCAACCTCCTATAGGTTTTATGACCGCCAACTGTTGAGTTGTATAAGCCACTAGCTACTAAGAGATATGGAATTATTTTATACATGATTATAGATTGTATGTATCGTTAAAGTATTCTCAGCGTTATTAACTTTGTATTATATTTACGTAAGCATACATTTTATAAAAAATAAAAAAATAATTATTTATTGCATCTACCAATTAAAATGGCGTGCATTTGAGAGTTTAATGATAAAAGTATGCTAAGTTTTATGTATAAAAAAAAAATAGTTTCTGTTACAATCCAATTTATTTTACAAAAATTAATTAAAAAAAAAACAAGTTCATATGATTGAGCTAGGGTACTAAAATTAATTAATATTAGGAAGAATTTAAAAACTTTTTTATACAAAAATTAAATTGTTATTCTAGAATAAGGCTCACCCTTTATTCTGAAGTTCCCTCTAGCTTAAAATGTTACACATAATACATTCAAATCTTTGAAATAAGTTAAATTTTTTTATGTATGTTTTCTTGTTTTAGTTGCATTTTTTTATCATTAATGAATGTGCTATAATTTATTAAGTAGGTATGCCGCAAAAACTTTCCGAATGCAATTGGTATTAGCTATTAGGTATTTAATTATATAGGTATACTTGTAGGTATTCATACCAATCTCAATGGGAAATTTTAATATAGTTTATATATATATATATATATATATATATATATATACAGTAGACAGACGGTGTACCTATATATTTTTGAAAGACAAAACATAAATAGGTGTCATACTTATTACATTCAGCACTTGCATCAGTATAGTATTTGAATTGGTAACAATCAAGAAGTTCAATTATTGGTTTATAACAGCGTTTCAATTGAGAAATTAAAGTGAAAAATTAATTAACATAGATCCGAGATCTATTTTGACTCTACATCTCTCCAGCAATAATCCTTAAACAAATAGTTCATTAATATCTGCCTCAATATTTTTAAACATTAAACACTTCTTATAAAGTTACGATAAATTAAAATAAAAGATTTTTTAACAGTGATCGGTTACAATTGTGTCCATATAAAAAGTAATTTTAATCAATTTAATTCATATATACACATTTATATATTTTTTAAATTAAAATTACATTTTATTTAATAGAACATAGTTATAAATTATAATTATATTTTTAACTATATGAACTATGGTTTACTTTTTAGTTTATTTATTTTTAGGACATTATTCTTCAGTGGATATTTTCTCACTGTATGCATATGTACATGATAAAACATAAGAATTTGGTTCAAATAATTTTACCGGAGGTCCAACATAATTAATAAACACAAGCGAAGAAATATGAGTTGAAGCATTTCATTTTGTAGTAATTTAATGGTTTATAAAACTAAAAGCTGGTTCATGCTGAATGAAATGAATATACATCTTACACCTATATACAGTATATGGCATATTCTTTATAAAAAGGAATTCATCCCTTTTTCTTATAAAAATAAATTAGTTCAATGGGTTTTCATTAAAACGGAATTCGTTTCCTATGAAACTCGTTTCTTCCAAACATTGAATTAATATAATATAATATTAACCAAAATAATGTGGAAGTTTTAAAACGAAAATAGTTAAATGTAGAATCGAGAAGGATTGATAGTAAATGTATAAATCTTAGGTACTATTTTATGATAAACGTATTACCATGGTTAAACAGTGAGCATAAATAATACTAATTATAATAATTATAAAATAAAATTGGTCTTATTATCATAATAAAGTATAACTTATTAAATTCAATTCGAATATACCTATTTTATATGGAAAAAATATTAATAAAATAAATTTATGTTAAATAAGTATCTTATTAAAAAGAATGTACGAATTAAATAAACCCTTGGCTATCAATTTAACAGCATACACATATAGAGATCATTGTTATAAAGTGAACATATAAGGCTTAATATGAAATTCAAGTAAGTTGTAACCAGTTATATAAGATATTATTTAGTAACGATAAATAAAGTTTGTTTTATAAGAAAAACTCTAAATCGAGGAAAATTATATTTTATAGCGGGTTCGGGTTATATACATTAATATAATTCAAAGGCCTACTTTTGACAGCCAATCGATCTGTGAAAAAATGAATAATATCTTGATGATTAATGGATATTTTAATGAAATGTAATATGTAATAAGATAACTTATATTTTAACAATACAAAATAATGTTAAGTTGAATCGATCATATATTTTAATTTGGATTATTGGTTGTGAGTATTAATATCTATATAATTATATCTATTATATAATATATAAATCAATAAATTAGCTATTAAACGTTAACTTAATTTACAATTCATTTCTATTTCCTTAATCGATAAATATATATACATATTTTAACCATCTTATGTATATATGGTGTTGTTATTAAATTATTGTATGTACTACGTGTGCCTATATAATCCAATGTAAAAAAAATATATTATGATAATTATTTAAAGTTATTAAATGTTATTTAAATGAATGAAAATATTACATGTTGTATAAAACTATAAAATATAACATTGTTTTTAGCTAATACTATAATAATACGATTTTTATTTTAAATCGACCAACAAAAGTGTAAATATATTATTAGTATAATAGAATAATATTTTTTTGTTGAATTAGGAACAAATAAGCATAGGATACGGTTTTCATCATACATCTTAAATATTGAGATTTGGGGTATTGTACCTATTTGGCACTCCCTGGTGGCCACGGTGCTCATTTATATCAGAGCGCTTCAGATGTCTATGCCACATGTAGCTACATGCTACAGAGTAAGCCGAGTAAGATATTCAAGGATAAAATAAAAAAAAATACATTTAAAAAAAACCACACGTGTTAGGTTGTGATATGAGTTGTACGTATACTCATTATTTTAGTGAATACTATAAATTATAAAATAAAAATATAAGATTATTTTTGTAATAACTGATTTACAAATCGATAACCTACTTGGACTTATTTTAATAATAATTATCGTGTTTGTTATGTTGCGTCATGAAGGAATATAAATATTATTATATTATATTAAATTTATTTTTTTAAATGTACGAATATATAATGCATTTTCAGATAACGTACAACAACAACAATATAGAACAACTAATTTTCTTGTGTAATTATGTAATAATATAATACTCATTTATGTATAAATTGTATTTGTATTGTATCTAGAATATATAACTGTACAATACAATGAATAATAGATGCAATAGTTTTTTATTTGGGGTATTGTGTTTTTGAAATAGTAAAATAATCAGTAGGAGAAAGTTAAGACTTAACAATGCATCAAGTGTGTAATACTAATATTAGATAGGTTAGTATTTATCGAAAGGGAAATTGTGGCAATAGTCGTTTTCCGAGGATAGCACATTATACATGTGTAGGAGCTAGAGTGAAGTATGGCTTCAGTAAAACAGTTAAAAGGTTTAAAAAGTAGAATTTCAGTAGTGTTAGGCGTAGTTACGATTACTGGGTTAGTTTTATGGAATACGGATTTACCAAGTGAGTACTGACAATTACTGTGTTAAGAATTTAATGAAAACAATTAATGAATTATGTAAACCACAAATAATATGAGTATATAACGTTGGGCATAAGTATTAGGTAGTTTTAAGTATTTAGTATAGTTATTAAGTTAAAGAATAATCATGATAATATTTATAATACTTTTCTAGAAGCTTCAAAACAAAATTGTGATAGAGAATGTCATGAACTGGATTGGCCGTTAATTTGTAGATATAAAATTGTGCTGGAGACTCAAAATATTCAAAAGTAAAACAATGTTTAATATAATATTTTTTATATAATTTATTACTACTATTTATTTTTAAAAAATGTAAATACTTTGTGTCAATGTGTTATTAGTCATTAAAGTGAATTGTTCTATTATCAAACTGAAAAGTTAGAACATTATTATTGTTTGTACATTGGTTTTTACAATAGTACAATTTTTAAGAATGGGTTCTGTTAAATGTAAATTTGTTAAGTTGAAAGGGGCAAATGTAAACGGGCAATTGTAAACTCTTCCGATGGTAAACTTTTCTGGGTCTACTTCAGTACTAATAATTTAATTTTAAAATGTCGTGATGTTTATTTTAACTTAAACATTTTTACTTGAGTATAAGATTTTGGAACTGAAGAGCTCAAATGATTAAAATACCCATATTGTAATATTTTCTTGTATAGAAAATTTCAAATTTCTCTGTTCTAACGAAAAAATATTATTATAGACGGTATATTTAATATTATTGTACAAAATATTTTCTGCAATTATTTACTTTTCATGGTTTTAAGAATACAAATTATATACCATTTGTATTTGCTTTGCTTCCTGATAATATATCCATATTTTTTTTATTATTATATTATTTTGTAGGATTTAACACTACCTTTTGTAGGAATTAACACTATCTTTTGTAGGAGATTACCTAAATTTGTAAGAGTTAACCATTACCCGTTGAAAGTATGCAACCTATATACGATACTGTGGGTGTTGTGTCACTTTTTAACATAATACTCAAAACCAGCGTACAGTCAAAACATTTTTATTTAATTCGTAGTTATATTAATTATACGATTTAATATAATACTTACTACTTTTTATGTGTGTGAAAAGTGTATAATGAACATACTATTATACATGTTTTAAAATTAGTGTTACTTATTATTAATAAAGTAAGTTATGATAAATTAACTAATAAAATAATCATATTTTAGCGATTGTCAAAAGTGTTTCTCCAACAATCAAACGGAATGCCAAAATAATATTTATTGCAATAGATTTTCAGAGAAAATTATTACTGCTAATAGACAAGTTCCTGGTCCATCTATAAGAGTATGTTTGAGGATTTTATTATCCTATCTATTACTTATTAATTGAATAATTAAATTATTTTTAAAATAAGTACATAATATTTATAAGTTATACCTATCTACCGGTAGTTTATAAAATACAATAGCATTTTATATTCGATATTAATAATGCACGTTTAGAAATATATGTTATGATATAGTATGATGTAATTAAATTGTAATAATAACTTTAGTTTTTAGCGTGCAAAGAGATAAAAATAATATTTATTAAAGAAAAATTCAAAAATGTACACATTTATTTATGTACATTTATAAAATACATAATTTATTATTTTTTTTATTCGTAAGTTTAATAAAATATAATAATAATAATTTGTCTTTGTTGACTGCTATTTAGAGAATATATAATTGGTACCCATTTTATATTTTATAATATTATACTTTGTATGTTATAAGATATTTATACTTTTTAGTACATCAGAATATAAAAATCCTAGTCATATAGTCTAAATAGTTTTTGATAAAAAATATGCATCATTATTTTATTTATCAAATAGAAGTATTAGTAGTAGATTTGTAGTATTAAATAATAAAAATATATTATTTAATTACAGGTTTGTGAAAATGATATAATGGTAATAGATGTTGTTAATCGAATACCTGGTCATAGTGTTTCGGTACACTGGAGAGGTCAGTGGCAAAAAGAGACTCCAGTAATGGATGGTGCACCTATGGTAACACAATGTCCAATATTACCACATACAACATTTCAATATAAATTTAGAGCGGCTCAAGCAGGAACTCACTGGTGGCAAATATTATCGGGTAAAATAATAAAATTCACGAGAATTAAAGTAAATTTCTTAATTTAATTTGTTCTTACTACAAATCATACAATTTTTAGAGTTAAAACTATGTATCCATAAGCGAAATTTAAGGGCGTTTGGGGGGCTAAGCTCCCTTAATACCAATCATAGCTTTTGAACATGGTTTGTATATCCTCTTCCACTTATATATATATATAATATATCTCAGGAAGCATACACACAGTACATAAATGCAAATTATAATAGCCTCTAAATTTAAAACTCCAATTGCCCCTATGCATGTATCTATATCGATTTAACTAAACAAAATAAAAAAAAAACATTAATTTTTGTTTTAATAATACAAAATTTGCTTTTAATAATAGATGTTTATACATTTATACTTGTACAATTCTTTACGCACAAATACTATATATTATATAGTATGGTTCTGTATATGTTTGTAAAATAATTCGCTGTATGCATCATTCTATATCTATATTTATTTATTTATATTGTGGGCTATAGTTTTTGTATCTAATCTTTATAATTTATAATTATTATAATATTATCCATATGATCATATATTTATAAATAGGCGACGAGTTGTCCGATAGAGTATTTGGAGCATTTATAGTGAAGCAGTCCAAAAGAAAAGAACCACATGTCTCCATTTATGACTTTGATGAAATCCCACACGTTTTACTTGTAGAATATACGACATTGACTCAAAATGGTTTCAATGAAATGCGTATAAATGGAATCGCGTCGAACACGGTAAATGAAACTACTCAAGATATCTAATCAATACAATTTTAAATAATTAACAATACTTATAAATCAATCTTTTAATTTACTATATGATAAGAACCTATATAGAAATTGAAATTGATAAACGAATTTGTTAGTTTAATTAGAAATTCATATGACTAGTGTCGATGTTATAGTTAATTTTTATTACTTACACGTAAAAAAAACTACCATATACCTATGTATACCGGTTATCGCCAAATATTCGAAGGCTATGAAAACCTATACCAAACATTATAATAATAATAATAATAATATTAATATTAAACAGTTCTAAACTAGAACTTCTAGTGAACGGTAAATTTATATCCCAAGAACATATTACTTGTATATGCATACATGCACTCACCAATACTTATATTTTTTAAATAAAGCATGAGCGTAAAATGTGCACGACTTACACTCGGTGGCCATTGATAAAAATAAAATACAATTTATCGAAAAACCTTGAATAATTTAATACAATTTATATTACTTAAATTGAAAAATTTCAAAATCAAAAATATATTGGTTTGTTTTTATTGATTTTAGTCAATCACAGTACAAAATAATAGCAAGTATAGATTCAGAATAATAAATACAGGCGGAGTTTCGCAATGTCCAATAGAAATAAAAGTTCATAAACATCATATAACAGTTATATCAGTAGATGGCCATGCGATTGAACCTAAACCAGTTGATGTTATTCAAGTTGAACCAGGTTAAGTGTTAAACAAACATGTTTATACAGTTGTAAAATGTATTTAGTTTAAAACACTCCTATTTCTGTGTATTTAAAGGTGAAACATTAGACTTCATTTTAACAACAAACAAAAATAAAGGAATTTTTGACATGATGGTTAGTTCAGAGGGTCACTGTAAGAGCAGTAATCACACACACACATTGTATATACAATACAACTCGACATTAAATAATATTATTTCAGATACAAACAATGTTGTACAAAATGTGAGTATACGTTGAGTTCATGTGAAAAAAATATGGTAAATAAAATATTAAATATTTTATTTGTCATATTTTTGTTTTTATTTTTAAATTTTAATATTAAAATGGTTATTAAAATTGTATAAATGTATGATCTATAATATATCTATGTTTTTAATTTTAAATTAAAAATTCATTAGAAATTCATATAAAAATTTTAACATTAAGGGAGTTGCTACACCGATAATGCATTTTTCTGTCGATCTTCATATAATATATAGGAACAAAGTACAAAGATATTCTGTATTTCCACGATTACGACTCTCTAGTTCAGTTCAGGGCAGGGGTTAACAACCCACGACCTGCGATCACATTTGAAATATAGTATGTATCTTTTCTATTTCACGAATGAAAATTGTCAAATTGAAAACTATAGCTCGGTTAAATGACTTAAATGACATTCACTTATAAAACTCGTTGTGAATACATGGTTTCGGATCCAATGAAACTTAGAAAAATTAGTTAATAAAAAACAATGTTAGCTATCACACTAAAAATAAAAAAAATAACTTGTAATTCAAAATTCAAAAATGTTAATCTATTATAATAATAATAGTTTGAAATTTAAAATGTAATTAAAAAAAATATAATAATAAAACTAAATTATTGTTCAAAATATATGTTTTTACTACAAATACGGTCCACGAGATCTGTAGAAAATAATAAAAAGATTGAAGACCACCTGGTTTATTATTATTTATTTTATAAAGAAGAATATGTTATGTGCATTGACCGAATAGATTTTTAATATTTATATTTTTTTATAAATATAAGCATGTTTTAATTCAAAATAATTTTGGTTATTTTTAACCATTAATAACTTATTGAAAATGTAAATATTAAAAATCTATCCGGTAAATGCACAGGAAATATTCTTCTTTATATAGTATAATATATTATAGGTGCCTTTACCTTAAATTGAATCAGAGAATCGTAATCGTGGAAAACGAATTATCTTTGTTCCCATATAATATAGGAAAATAGACAGAGAAAACAAATGTTGGTCTAACGGTCTCTTGTATAATATTTTTTTTTGATATAAGTGTTCTGAAAGTATTTTTATATGACCGACACATATAAGGTTATTAGTTATCATAATATGATTCTAAAAATAATATTTAATTTTTCCTTTAGAATTTGATAGATTATGAAATTTTTTTATTAATTACCTTTCTAAAGTTTTGATAATTATAGGTTAATGAACAGCCGCTGTGATTCAAACTGCAATTTTATTGTATTCCCGATAAACAAATAAGCTATCGTTAAAAAAAGGCTCCATACACAGGAATCTCTCTTTATTCTATTATAATAATGTTGGAGCTCATCCAAATCACATTTACAGACTATTAATCCATTCAATTTTATTAGCGAGTATGAATATAATATTATCCCCGGCTGATTGTGCACTTTCATATTGATAGCAATTATTAATTTCTATAGATGGAAAAACAATGGAATTGTACTGTACAATTTACAATTTGATAAACATTAAATAATTAAAGAACATTAACTAAATCAAAAACTATAGTGTGATTTATTTCAAAGTACTTGTATTCGATTAATCGATTCCTTGTATTATTTTTTTTGTAACTATCATTATAAATTATAATAGGATGTATGTTGTTGGATCCACGCATAGTAAAATAGTATACAAAAACAAAATAAAAACTCAACTTTCCTATTAAATATATAAGGTAATTTAAATAGTTTTTAAAAACACAAACGCTGTTTTGTTTAAATTGTTTTGTATGTCTGTTTTGGCTGTGAAGTAAACTAACATATAGACTATTATCTATTCAGTATTCACGAGCGTTTATTATTTTGACCAAAAATATGTATGGTATTTAATTACTAAACTTATTATCCTAAAACATAATCACTTACAACCTTTTAATATTTTTGAATTTTAATTAATAATAAGACTGAACGCGGGGATCGACGTTTGTCCATTACAAGTCTAACAAGCTTACCTTACGAGTTGTCTGCAGTTAAATTGAAAAATACAATTTATTTGGGATTTTCTTCGATTCAATATCAACTTGGTGGTAAGTATACAAATGAAAATACAATATCAAACGATCGATATAACTATAAATAAATAACTTACGAACGTTTGCAGAAGGAAGCTGGTCATTGCCGAATTTTAACAATATGTCAATGGTGCTACCTTCCGCTCCGCTGTTATTGCAACAGCCTGAAGATGTGATAGTGTGCAATGCAGAAAATGTACCACTCAAATGCCGGTCTAGTATCACATCTTGCGAGTGTACGCATGTCATTGACTTACCGTTGGGTACTGCTACGGAATTAGTTATTTTCGATACAGGTACATAATAGTATAATACACATACACACACACATCTTATTATGATTAAATCAGTCCTGAAATATAATCATATAAATATTATTGTTATTGTAAATCTCAATTCACATAAATAATAAAAAAACATGTCTATGATGTGATCACAACGAGAACTGAAATATAAATGTTGTATATTCAATATTTTTATAAATGCGTAACTGAGCTAGTTATTAAGAAAGTTTTGTGATTTTCACAAATCGATTTTTACAGGAATTTCCTCAATTAGATACAGTGTTTGATATGTTGACTTGTTACTTTTAAATGTAACAATAAAAAATCTATACATATAAAATATAATATGAAATTTTATTTCTTTAATATACAAGTATAACATATATTTTCAGTCAACGCGTATCTTGTGTTATTGGTTGATATTATACGAATATATGTATAATACACATTTGTGTATAAATTACGTTTGCGTTATACCTAGAATAACCTAGAATTATATTTTATACTTTAAAACATGAAATATATGTTGAATATATATATAAATATATTATATTATCATCTGATTATCTTAGAGTTAAACTGCTAAACTATAATAATATTTTTCTTAGAGCACACGCTGTTCAAAACGGATAGATCCCATTCGTTTTATTTGCATGGACACAGTTTCTACGTGGTTGGCCAGAGGAGCAAGGCGTTCGTAAAGTCAGCGGATCATGCAAAGAAGTTGGACAGTGATGGGCATTTAGTACACAGGAAACTCGATAGGTCGGTGCTGAAAAACAGCGTTGTCGTGCCAGCAGCAGGTGTATCTGTTGTACGATTTATCGCTGACAATCCCGGTAATGATCTACCGTTAACCTAACTTTAACCTTAATAGTAAGATTCCAATCTTATGTACAAGGAAACCACGTCCTAAGTAAAAACATTAATATTTATTAATACAAAAAAGGTCTTTATAAACAGATCTTTTGTAAATTAATATACACAAAAGGGCGAAAACCCCGTATTAATATAAACGCTTTTGTATTAAAATGTCATTCCATTGCTCAAGACGACAATTTTAATAGCACACTCTTCATATTTATTAAAAAATTCATTAAAAACATATTATTTTTTCCACAAATTAAAATAAACACAATGAGCTGTTTTCATTTTTAAATTATTATGTTTTAAGCTATAAATATTTCTTGGTCGTGAACATTGAGGAGAAAAAATATTTTTAACATTTTATGAATATAAATAGTAATAAATTAAAAGATGATTTATAAATGTGTTTTAAAAAATATTAAAATAGTTTAAGTGTTAGGTCTAATATTTTTGAAAATTTAATATTTACAGAATTACAAAATTATTACAAATAGGTCGTAATACATAATTATATTTGATTTTTTTTATTGTATCATTTATTATAAAAACTTATCTCTATTAAAAAAAGATTATCAATTAAGTTTCCTATAATACTGTTTTAATTTATGGATCTGAAATTGAATCCAAATGGTACATTTAAAATGAAAATTCATCAATATTTTCAACAGTTTATCCAACTCTTAAATTACCGTTACCAATTTTAAGAAAAACTTAATTATTCATAGAACTGATAGAAAAATGGTAAAACAATGTTGGAAAAAAAAGTTTCAATTTATTCAGATTATTTTTGTGGAATGGCATTTATCATTTTCAAATTAAATATTACAAGACACCACTATCCTATATGTGCAAATCTTGAGAATTCTATATCCAGTCTTGGTTTTTTATAATAATAGTTATAAAATCTTTTTAAACAAATATACATTTTTATATAAACTTTGAGAGAATTTAAAGGGACTTTAAAAATATGTGAAACTTTAGTCGTTCAACTTTTAAACATTAAATACATTTAGATTAAAGAGATACATTTACATTTTTTTTAGATTGGTTTTATCATTTTTTTAAAGTTTGATTTTTATCATCTCTTTTATAAACTTAAAATATTTAACACGTATAAAAGAAAAAAATGTTATCATATCTTAAAAAAAAAGTTTTAACTATTATGGTTTATTGTCAGATAAAACAATTGTGAAATAATTAATGGTAATAATTTATTTAATAATTATACTTTTCCATACTTATTAATAAAAGGAAAAGTCTAAATTATAATTAATCTTTTTTGATAAGCTCTTTTTAGTATTTAATTTAAAGTTTTAACTAACGCTAATTTGATTAAAATATTAACGATGATGGTATAGATATGGTTCTAATAATAAATTATCCATGTTTATATTAATTTATCTCGTAAAATAAGCATTTTAGGAATTAGTTTTTAAAAGTCTGTTTTACATCTACGTCCTTTATCTATAAGAATATTTGAAATGGTAGTGTATTTATGAATTTACAAATAGGATATTGAAGTTCAAATATTTTGATGAAATTCGTTAAAATCACTGAAATTTTCCATCAATTTTGTTGATATAAACTCATTATTTCGGATTTAAAAATTATAATACAAAATTATTTATATTTCAAGTGAATCACCTTATAATACAATATGGTATAAATATTAAATATATATATTTTAATAATATAAATATATATTTAATCAGGCACGTACACAAAAAAAAATTTCGGGGGGGTTACAAAATTTAACAATACAAATTATGCTGCAACATAATAAAACAATTTTTTCCTCGTTAATCGAAATTATTTCGGGGTGATGAAAGGGGGGAGGTGAACCCTCCCCTGTATACGTGCCAGTATTTAATATTATTAAAAAAAATGCAATATTTTCGGAAAGAATTAAATTAACTTACCATTATATATTAATAATAAGATAAATTACTTTAACAGCAATATTAAAACAAATTTAACACTTCATATTCATACAGTATTCTATAGTTTCCTCCTCAAACCTTAGATACAGACGAGCGGTATCCATCTGCCCACATTTCTTATATTATTAGTGATTAGGTGATTAGTGATACCATAAACGGGAATATAACTGTTTTACAATAAGATAATTACCTAAAATTAGAAAAATTATAAAACATGTAATTTTAAGTAGATCTAAGTTTTCATCCACCTGATAATTTTAAACTAAGTTTTTAGTTTAAAAGTTTAATATAAACTGCAATCAATGAGTCTTTAAAATGTTGTACGTATAATATATAGGTAAAAATATAAAGCTATAACATAATTATAAACGAAACATTGTTCCGATGATCAAGTTTAGTTTATTTAAAATTGGTAAAAATTGTCGGATTAAAGGTACACAAAATATAAAAATACATTTATTAAACTTCTAAATAATAAAAGTCAATATTTCCATAAAATTAATTGTTTTAATTATTGTTTAAATAATATGCCACTAAAAATAACTAATTGTATGTTTCAGGATATTGGTTATTCAGGAGTGAAAAAACTTCCGAATGGTCCAGTGGCTTATCATTGATATTTAGAGTGACAAATCCTTCTGGAAATTTTCCTCAAGTACCTGAAGACTTTCCTAAATGTGGAAATTTCATAGGACCAGAATTTTTTTTGGCTTGATAATGTTGAAATATTTCAATCATTGTTACCGTATTAATCTTGATCTCCAACAATATCCTTAAGGTATATGATAAGATATAGGCTGTAATAGTTTTAAATATGAATGTTACATGTAAGTTTATTTTTTTTAAGAATTAGTTATTATTTATTATTTCAGTTTATATTGTTTGTAACCATTGTAATATGTAAAAAAATTATAATGTATAATGTATTACCAGTTCCCATGTACCTATAATTTATTTTATGTAATGATAAATTTGCTTCTGTATAAAGCCAACATTTAATATCCGTATCCTATAAAAATATATTTTTTTATTTTATCTTAAGCTCAATTAAATAGTGGTTATCAGTTAAATTTAAAATACTATATACATTTTTTTTTATATATTTTATTCTTTGGATTTTATTTTCAATAGTTGTTCTTAATGTTTATGGATTAATATTTTATGTAAGTAATATGGTTAGTCAAAAAAGTGTTATTTTGTTTATTTGTTTCTATTTGTGGTCCGGGTTTTTGTGTAATTGGTTAGCCATATTTTGTTTTATTTTATTTTTTTACACTTCTTCTCTTTCTGTATTACTAATATTGATAACGTTCGGTTAATAAAACTAATATTATGTTTTATAATAAATTGTATTTAGTTAGTTTAACATGTATAGGTGGTAGGTCTCAGGGGCCTATTTAGAAATTTTTTATTGGGGAGGGGGGGCACAAACAAAAAGTTCAAATTTGCGTACATGGGACGTAGAGTTGTAAAATATCTCATATTATAAAAATAAGTATAAAATACGGTGAATGGGGGGGGGGCGGGCCCCATAGGCCCCTACCTTAAATACGCCCCCGGTAAGTCAATATAAGGGATTTTTATTTGGCTATTTATTTAATAGCCAAATAGCACGATTTAATTCTATAAATATATAATACGAGAGATAAAAATATTATCCTGGGGCTCCATACATTAGGCTTTTTATGATACTTTAATTTTGAAGCAAGTTATAAGTATACTGAAGTCGTAAATTTTTATTTATTTGCTTAAAAATTAATATAATATATAAATAAAATTGTGAGGATAAATGAATAATATTCTTATACACTCTTAAATTTGAATAGGTCAATTCGATAACAATTATTATTATTTTGTAGTGTCCTTTTAATCTCAATGAATGTGACTGCTGTTGCTGTGAATCTTCTTTACAAATATTATCACCAAAGTTTTATTACTTATTATATACCAATTTATTATTGAATATAAATATTCAACTTAAATTGTTGAGCCATAAAAAATTAATTATTTGAATTGTATATTTTAATTATAATAAGAGGATTATCTTAAATATGAATATATATTTTGAAAAATGTTAATGTTAATATTAAAATTATTTCAAATATAACATACCTAATTTAATTGAAAAATATAACCGTAACAAAGACCACTAAGAGACCTTACTAGGTATGTATTAATATGGTTACTAATATTATTAGTGATTACTTTATGTTTATTGTTTATACTTGATATATTTTTATAAATATTAATTTTATTGTTTCTGAAGTAAGTATTTTACTTTTCGTATATTATGCTATGTCGTGTTATATAGAAACCAATGAGCAAGAAGTTTTATTTAAATAATTAAAAATATATAAGCTATAGCCCATAAGAACAACTCATGAACTAATTTTCGACTTTATTTAGCTATCATGTTAATTATAGTTTAGGACGTTTAGATGATTTAAACAAAAATATTTTAATTATAATAAAAAGTAAAAAGATATTAATGATGTATAATGTATATCTTAGAAAATACTATATTGCTATTTAATATTAACAACCAAAATTAATTATTAAGTTACCGCAAAATAAAATAAAAAATAAAACAGATAACTTAAATAATAAAAGTATACCTAATATTAATTTTGCCACAAAAATATATACACCACTGAGTTATTAATGAACTTGATATTTTATTATATTTATAAAATATTCACTTTATTATATATATTAAAATGATTCATTACGAAGTACTTTAATTTTTTTTTAAAATCGAACTCGTTAATTTTTTGTCGACAATGAAATGTAAGTACCTATAAATATGTCAGTCGTGTATAAAATAATTAACTGAAAATGTTTATCTATATTTTCATTTTTCACTCATTGAATTGTTGATGGTTTGAAATGCTATATAAAGTATTTAAAAAGCTGAACATTTTAAGGGGTTTTAGTGTTCAATTTTAACGTAACGTTAGCACTTTAAATTTATAACAATGTATGGTTGAGCACTATTAATTGTTCAGTGTTACACGTCAATAAAAACTTTATTGGTTAGGTATAATGCTTATATAATATGTTATTAATTATCTTTGAGTAGGTATCACTTATAGTACCTATTGCTACTGGCTAATTCATATATATATAGTAGTAGGTAATTCGGTAAAGTATTTAATAGCAATTCTGTTTTTTTATCCAAGCTTTATTTATGTTTAAATTAAAACTTTTAGTTAAAATATTGTTGTTAATAAAACTAATTGACTGTTAATTGAAATGAAAAAATTGTTCAAAAGATGTATACAGTTTTTATTTAAACACTGTGAGTTTTAAAGGTACAAGATACTTATTTGATCATTCAATCATTGATCATAACATAAATATTAATTAAAATATTTATTAGCATGAATTTTAAATATTGCAAAAAAGGTTCATAATTTGATAATTTTACGAGGATTTCTGAGTGATTTATAGGAATAGAGGCTGTGAGTAGTTGTTAGGGCGTCATAATGTCCACTAATGTAATAAGTATTTTAAAATAAATAGTGTCAAAAAATTAAACAAGGAATGATAATACTAGCAATATATTATGTCAAAATTGTTTACATTCACTAAATTATTTACAAATTTAAAACCTCTTTAGTCTTCATAGTATAACTCTGTAGTATTTAAAACAAATTAATTACGTAATTAATTTTGTACTTCATGAGATTTAAATGAATATTTAATACGTATAATAATATTATAAATTATAATAAATTAACTAACATCTTTTAACAGCTTTGATGATTTCGATTTATAAATAGATAATTTTTAATTTAATATGTGTCAAGTTTGAAGTTATTATTACTTAGTGACCTCGAACAACCAACATTTTTCTAAGCTATTAGATTAACAATCAACATAATTGTTTTTGCTCTGGGATATGTTAAATAAAAGTGTAGAATCTACATTCCGGCCTACGACAATCAGATACATTTGAGTGCTTTATTTGTAAATACTAGTTATTAGATATATCAGGTATACGGAGAATGACATGTTTTAGTACTTTAGTATGGTATCTACCTATTAAAACGTGGGGTTAAGATACGAGCTAAAAATAACTTTTGGTACCCAAACTCGTCATGCACCGCCGCCAATGACAAACCTAAACTTGTTTTAACTAATTTTTTTTTATAGAGTTGAGCCGACCATTATCATTACCATTATTATATGTCGATGAAGATAGACGAGTTATTGACAATAAAAGAGCTAAATTGGGAGCAAGAGTGGCAGAAATTTACGATAGGAGCAACCAAACCGGAATTGTTCATTCGGCTTAAATGATATATCTATCCGAGATGTTGAACTCTGGCCAAGTGTACTTTTTACCTTGTGGATAGAATTATAACGACAGCCTAGGTCAAGGACATCGTTTCTTACAATATTTAATTGCCGTCTCGTGTGTACTTAATGTTATATCAGGCGGCAAGCGTCTAGTTACTGGGATACCACACTGTTATAATATATCTGAAGCGATCACCAGTTAACTCATGATAAACTACGGACAACATACGGGGACTTCAACAGCCAGCAAACGACCAGGATGTCAATGTAGTTATGATTTTATGACCTATAACGAATAGGTTCTGTATACTTGTGTAGGTAAGCTTTACAAAGTCACGGCGTCACGTGGTATAATATGTATACGGGTATTATTATCGTGGTCAACGATTAAAGCATGTCCGAAATAAAATGCGGATCATTGTGTTCATCGTGTACTTGTATGGACAAACTGAAGATACTGCACTATAGGAATGAATAATATTAGTTGTCTATGTATCATTGTATCGTGTAAGTCCGAAAAATTCAAACTCGATTTTGTCTCTGTATATTTGTGTATAATATGATGATAATAATATGAACCATGACATTTTAAATACAAAAGTTATTCGTTTTTCAGACTGGTAATAAATACATTTTAAATTATCTACAAAGCGAAATTCTTGATTTTAAATTTTACTTGTTATTTGTAACTTAAAATTTAATTTGAAATCTAATAATTATTATAAGTTATGAGTTATGCTTATGACTTATGACTAAGGTTGGGGTATTTATAATTTTGCTTGTTTTTTTTTTGTTTTTTTAGTTGTCACATTGCAGGTATTTCTCAATAGAAATTTGTTTTACATAATTATTAATACATTAAAAATATGTAAATATTTAATTTTACACGTATTTGCATAATTTTTGATAGGTATATTGAACGTAAGTGGCAATAGTATTGTTTAATTTGAATTTAATTTATTAACCCGTTACATAATAGAAAAAAAAATAAACGTATTTTTATTTTTTATTAACTGAATATGATTCTGTACCTCCGTATATCTATATTGTAGATGTATTATTTTCTGACAGGAATTTTATATTTTTGCTATCTTATAAGGTAGGAATAACTAATAATTATGTTTAATAATCATATAATATTTCCTAATAATTATTAATAAATACAGTTTGCGGCTTACATAAAGTGATATTCAATTTTTTTGACTCCTAATTTGATTAAAATATTTATAAAAATTGAATGCACATTATTTTTTCAGTTTTTCGTGCATATTTAGCTATTTTTTAATGCATAAGTGTATAATGTTTTATGAATTACAAACATGTTCGACGGAGTCCATTATTTATTTAAAACATCATTACTAAAAAAATAATTTAATTTTAGTACATACATATTTTAATCTTAGTTGTGATTTTTTTGGGTTCTAAGTATTTTAATAATGTCGGTAGAATGACTAGAATATGTCAAAAAAATCATATTTTTTAGTTTTAAGCTGTTCTAATATATCGGTTTATCAGTTATCACTAATATTAGGATTTTAAATAAATTAAACTTGCAGTTCGAGTTTTATAGTTTAATTTTTACTCATATTTAAATTTTTTAAATATTATTTCCGGTTTTACAATGTAACACTGATATTTAATTATTTGATTTTTTATAGAAACTAACTTAACTTATAGATTCTGTTAAAAAAAAACATTTGGAAATAATTATATAGATAGTGAAAATTGTAAAATATTTTTTTTGTAAAGTACAATTATTATTGGTTCATAAATCGGCTGAATCCTAATATTTTAAATAATACTCGCGTGAAAATAAATATATAATTTAAGACTGGAAGCGAATATAATATGCATAGAATTAGTCATAGAATACATTGTGCTTCCATAGTATATAGTCTCCACGAATATTTTAATTTTCCTTTCAAAAAAAAAAGGTTAACGATTAACGATATAATATTTCATGATAAATTAAATAAAGTTTAACGAGGAGAAGTATATTTTTATTATTAAATAAACAGCATGATAGTATTCTTTTGAATGCAAACGAACAGACTACAATATTTTTTTTTCTTAAATAATATTCAATATAGGTACATGTAAACACACGATTAACATTTTTTTAAGTTGATACTTTCATAAATAATACGTACATCAGCGTTAATTTAAAATAAAATCACTTTGAATGTGATATCTGTCGAATATATATATACCTCTATAGAAAGATAAAAACTAGACACTTTGTATATTATGTATAGTATTACAACTATTAATAATGTGTAGTGATTCAGACATTCATGTAATGAATGCAATTAGATACACTACATGACTACTGCAGAGTTCTATGACCATTGTGATAATATTTCAGCAAAACCTCATTTGCAACGGATAATATTTATTAGTAGAGTTATCATCATTTGAATATACCAATTAAATTTCATTGATTTGTGAAGTAGCTTGATGATTTGCTGACTTAGTTATTACAGAATAATAAAATCAATGACATAATTAAGTCATATTGCTACAGACTGTAATATATTTTTTTTAAATAATAAATTAAATTATTTATATTCATAGTTTTAATGTTTAAAAACATTTTGAAAATAACATTTATTAAATAACAATTTTACAAATTATTGTTGATTTATTTTACACTATGTTATAATTTATTATATATTATGATACCTATATTTGATTTTAATTTAATATTAATAGATAATAATGGTTCTTTCTTTACTAAAAATATGTCTATATATACAGGATATCTTAATAAAAATGTATACCTATGAAAAATGTTTATATCTATATGAGCTATGAATAATGTCTATATTTTTAAACACCATTAAATTATAAAAAAAATAGCAACATAGTACCTACACAATTAATAATAATAATATTTATTAAATAAGACACATTGTATACAAATTGATATTAGTCGACTTACAAGTTTAAAAAGTTATTAGTAATTGTATAATTCGTTTGATAATAATATAATTAGTACCTACACCATACTTAAGGGGGTTTACGAGCGAGACTGTTCTATTGTTTAGCTCTTAATTTTCTTGAATGATTTCTAAACTGTTTAAATCCCGCTTTGGCTGTTGATGTTATATCCAAGGTACTTTAAAAAAAAAAATGATGACATTTTTTTTTTGTAATAATCAAGTGTCATCCAACAAAATGACTTCTTTGATTAATAAGTCGTATTATCGACTAGGGCATAAATATAAGCAAACCTATTTAATTTAATTGGTCCAATAGAAAAGTGGTCAATTTATAAATTTAATGTACCTAGAGGTAGGTATACTCCTAAAAGTAACCAAGTATTGATGGTGATTGATAGCTAATAATGTTTGCCTCTATACTGGAAAACTGAAATGATATCTCATCGTGTATCTGTTACATATTATAGTCAAATACGTACGTAATATATACATTATACAAACTCACAAAACGGTGTATTCGATCATATTTTGTGATACATTACGAAATTTGATTTCTTATTACAAATTTAATTAATATAATTGACTTTTTAAACTTGGTTTTTTTTTAGAAATATTAAACGGTTATAGTATCTTTATGGTAGTTTCATTGCTTAATAACTCTACCTCACTTTCTTTACTCATATAAGTTTACAACTGCAGTAATCAGTACATAGTAACTATACCCACTGCAGTAAGTATATATGTCTATTACAAGATATGTCGTAAATATAATGCATCATTGCATCGTACACTTTAAGATTTGAATAATTAATAATGTTTTCACTTGTATCTCCTCCTCAAGTTGACCTGATTCGATTAATTAGAGCTTATTTGATATGGTAAAAGTTCTAAGTATACTTCTTTACATTACCTTCGAGCTATTAGATTAAAAAAATTTGAATATATTAAATAATTAGCTAAAAGTATACCTGTGTGGTTTTATATAATTTAAAAGAATGTATCTTGTTATTATTGTGTAGAAATATTACTAGGCTTTTTAAAATTAAAAATATAGCGTTATTCCAATACAAGTATAATAGTATAGTAATTTATTCATAGCCGTTTATTTATTTTGATAGGTCCAATAAAAAATAATCTTAGAATAGGTATTATTATTTGGTGTTTAATTATACATTTACTATTTATATACACACGAGTGAGTGTATTTAATTATGTTCATGTTATTATGGTAATATAATACTCAGATATTGTGACTATTTTATTTATCTGATGAATGTTGGTTTGCCTTGGGTGGGTCAATTTATTAAGATGACATTCAAGTTTGACCTAAATTGGTTACATATATCTTGCTGTGTCGTATGATTTATTTTCCTCTTTAACTGGATACTTTTAAATTTATAGACGTATTTTATAGACGTCTTCTGCTGTGATTTTAACGTTGTCTGAAATCGACAAGTTAAAAATATGAACTTGTTGAAATTCATTTGGGATATTTGATAGACATTTGATGACTGTCATGTTAATACTATATAAATAACAGAACATTCGGTTATTTTATTTTCTATGATATCTGATTGTGAGATCAAACACTCGGCTAAAAATGATTAATAAATGTGATTTTATAAAATATGATATAAATTATTATAAAAGATACTGCTATAATAGTTACTTGACAATATACCTATTCCAATAAAAATATTATATTATATTTATTTAAATTAAAATCTATACACATTATGTGCAGTTTTAGTAAAATCAAAAAACAAAACAAAACAAACAATAAAAATGTATACGCATATATTTATATTATCTTTGGTATTTCATCTAATATCTGTTTTTGCATGTAACAAAATAAAAAATATACTTAACATGGCCTTCGTTAAAAAGAAGTTTTAATTAAATTAAATAGATCATATATTTTAATAGTTAATACACTGTTTATAATTTATCACATAAATTATTCATCAAATTCTTCGAAATAAGATAACGCTTGATTGTTTTGTGTTGAATCTTCAAGCAGTTTTTTTAATAATTCATTTGGTTTATGCTGAAAATAAATTAAATAACTTAATTAGGTACCTAATATTTTTTTTTTAAAAAAAGTAAAAAAGCAATATAAACCTTTTTTAACGTTATGTCTGAGAAATTGAAATTATGAAAAAATGACTGGACTTTAATTTGATGAAATGATTTTAGCCGGTTTTGTTGATTTGTTTCCATCAGTTTTAGTACCATATCAGTGGCACCTTTGCTAACATTTTCCAACATGTTATTGATTTCATCGTGTGACTTTGGCGGATACTGAAAACAAAACATTAATTAATGAACATCCGTTATTTTGGTCGTAATAAAATAATGAATTGCATGACTATCCACAATAGTAATATAATACGGCCTTGTTTAATGGAATTAAAAAAAAAATAAAGAGAAAAAACATTAAACCGGTCAAAATTACATTACGCTTATAAAAGTACTTTAATATCACTTTTATACAGGGTTTTAGTGTAATTATTATGTGCACTAAAATATGTTCATTAAAACGGGAAAAACTATAACAACATAATAAGTAGTTAGTGAGGAAATGTGGAATTCCGTTAGTTAAATGAAAATATTTTTTTTAAAGATAGTAATCTAATAATAATAATAAATAATAAATAAAAGAACTAGGTACTATATTATGTTTTAAGAAATAAACATTTAAAATTACTGGAAAATCAATAAAATGCAATGAACTTAATAATTTAATATTTAGCAATAATATAGGACAAATTAGGTACATATAAAAATGTGCCGGATGTCTATGGTTATTGGTTATCAATTCATTATTCAAAGGAAATATTTCAAATCTTAAGACGTAATATAATGAAAAACTTTAACGGCAATTGCAGTAAACCGTTGTATAACTTTTTTAAATTAGTATATTAATCAAAGCAGTGAATAAGTAAATATTTTAGAATATTAAGTAGGTGTATATTTTTTCTTAGGATGAATGTGTTATCTAAAGTTTACATCACCATGCTATTTTATAAAAATGAAATTCTTATTATCATACAAATGTCGAAAACTTTATTTTACATTTTTACATAATATATACAGTTGAGCCATAAGTTCTAAACAAAGTTTATTTTAAAACTTATTAAAAAAAAACTATACACACAATAACTGTAAGAAGTATATTGATTTTTATTTTCTCCTGATTCAAACATATAATATTTTAATTTATAAACTAAAAATTAAAAGTTATTAATAGTATTGTGGTTATCTCATAAGTAGAAATTGTAGGCGATGTTTTATAATTATTTGTATTGCATGCACAGATATTAAAATAAAAAATGTATTTAAAAGTTTCTAGACATGATGAGTTTAAAAAAAAAGTATGTAAATATTTAATTTATTAATATTTTTAATTTATTATAATGTATAAATGTTAATTATTAAGTAATAAATGTATTAATGTATAAATATCAGTCAAATGCGTTTATACAATATTTATAATAAATTATTCTTGAAATTTATTTTAAAACAATAATCTTCGGATAAAAACATAATTGTGGATCAAAAATCAAAATATAAAGGTAATCAATATTTATTATCACAGAATAATAATGTTTACGTCGATAAATATATTATTAAATACTGTATCTAGTATGTGTATGATATACATCTTATACGAGAATAATGTTTAATATATTACAAATAAATAGGATTTGCGTGTTACAATTTGCGATGATAAATAATATGATTTAAGCAAGCACCATGAAATAGACTTTAAAATAATTAATTTTGAAATGAAGTAATATATTCGTACATTCCGTTTTTATTGTGTCTAGAAGACAAAAACAAAAAAATGACGCAAGTCGACACAAGAGATATAAAGATGATCCGAAAAGAGAGACGAAACTGAATGATTGTTTTTTGACTTTGAGTAAATGATAGGTTATCAGTCATAATTGCGTTGTTTTTATATTTCACGTAAAAAAAGAAGCGTGCCTATATCTTCCTATGATAGTTTCAAGGTTGAATTCGAATTTCGAGCAAGCGTGTACACAGACTTACGCACGCACGCGCACCACACACGCGATGATGATGGTACAAACGGCGATTGCGATCTCCCATATATTATAACCTTCAAAAATTATATAATAATAAGACAGACATTTTACGCAGGAGAAGAACAAAATAAATTAGGAAAAATGGTTTTATGGCGCGTAATCATATTGATTAAAAATTAAGTATAAATTGCATACATTATTTTTAACTAAATGTATTCGGCTGCGTCTATCTAAATACACGCCATTAAATCCACTTACTCTTCGTTGACCGTAAAACGATATAAACATATTATTTTTACAACGAAATATCGAAGCAAATTGCATATACACGATGTAGAACCGCTGCAGTAGAATATACATCGTATTACATAGATCTGGGATAAAAAATATAACTAGATAGTAGGTACAGCCGCATAGGTATTGCATATTATACGCGTGTATAATGTACTGGTGTGTAATTATTAAATATTATAACTATTATCGTAACGTGATGAAGTAATAATTTGTAATAATTTATGTCACAACTCAAAAACGATTTTGAAAATCTATCAAAATTGTATGTAAGCACTTATGTACATACTATTATACATATTTTTGACCAATTTATACATAATTAGACAATATATTGAGGTAAATTTTTACAACATTAATATAATGTGGCGATTAATATAAAATATAAAATAATAATAGTTACCGGTATGCAATTATAATCAGTGCTAAAAATGATAATACGTGTTGCCGGAGATATTGTTAGGAACCCGCCCCCGAGAAAGTTATAGTGTGAACGATGTGTTTACTAAATATTTTATGTTAAAACTATCGATCAAAATTTCAATGCGATTACCCAAAACAGAAAATTACATATATCAACTAGATATCGTATGTATTGCGCTGAGGTTATAGAATTAAGCATAAACCATATGAAATTCCTCACTGATTATTATAATTTAATAATCTTAAACATTTATAAATAATATATAAATAATGAAAATGATATATTTCGAGTATGATATATAAATTAAATATTATTTTTGATTTAAAGTTTAAGCAGTATATAAAGTAAAGGTGTATAAAGTCTATAAAATATTATAATATAGCTCACGTATGTATTTGAATACGAACCATATATAATGGGATAAATACCCAGTCGCGTCCGTTTCAGTCCGTCACAGACAGATCGGATTTTTTAGTCACAAAAATGTCGGGGTCTGATGCAAAATAGTAATTTATTTCGGGGTAGTAAAAAGCGGCGCAAATTACCATTATATAATGTATATATACATTACGACAATGGGGTCAAATGCGGCGCACAAATTACGCTCATACGTCTTTTCATTTACCTGCACAGTACAATACACACACGCCGTGCAAATTGCACACGAAATTACTAAACATAGGCTGTCGGAAGTAGTACTTTATTTGTACACACAATAATGTAGCGAAATAGTATAGTGCGCTAACAATTTACGATTAGTGACTTAACGCGGCGAAAATTATCATTTTTCCGCTACCTATATACAACCCTTATATGTTGTATTAATGTATTACAAATAAAAAACCAAAAAATATTTTTGTTTTATTTATAACCTAATAATATACGACAGCCATCAATTTTTAATAAAAAATGTTGAGCGACTCACAATCTCTTTATAACTAATCAAATTCGATCCAATAACTTGAAGATGTGCAGATGTCAGTATCAACTACCAATTGGCAATTTTAAATTAGATATATTTTTTTAGTTTTTTATTGAAAAGACAATAAGACATACATGATGAGATACACAGATCGTAAGCCGTCTGAAAACACAAGAAACAAGTGATACTCAATAGGTGAATTAGCCAAGAAAGTTTTAAAAAATAAACATCGAAAAAGTAACGCGTTATACTGAAAAAAATAATCAGTACCGATATGCCGATACCTAACCACCTTTTTTTTAGAGGAGGGTAAGTATAGGCTGTAGCGTTTGAGCACAACAAAATAAATTAATAAAAATATAAAAACAGCACAGCGTTCCGACCATTGAAATCGTAAGTACGCATATATACTAATATATAATTGAGAATGCATTTACCTACAACCTACGCTATTTTTCAGCAAACCCCGGACAATAGTCGTGCACTATATTATTTACTGCAGTAGGTATAATACAATAATTATACCGGCCGCCACAGCATCATCTATACTTGTGTACACCTCGTAAATCACTGGCAAACCGATTTTTGCGAATAACCACAAAATATGACATCGTTTCGTTATTTAACTTTTAATATTGTCGGAAAAAGCTTACAAAAAATAAAAATAAAACAATGCTGTATAGCATGATACCCCATGTACATTGCACAGCGTCCATCATAGATGTTAAGGTTAATTTAATTTAATCTTTACACACACACATATATATATGTATGTTTCAGTGTTTCTCATGTATAGTATATATAGTATATACATAGTACACATATATACATACAAACATTGGGCGCTGGTATATGTATGTGTAGTTTTTCTCGTATTTTCAGTCATTTTTCATTCGACGCCATAAATCATTTCAACGTATTATATATATATATAAAATAAGAGCTTGCTCGACGGTAGCAAGCATCAAAGACCCCGTTGAGGGAGAGGGATGAGAGAAAGGAAAGTGGTGTTTTGTTATTCAAGATAAAATAAAAAATAAACTTTTTTCCGCCCCGAACAATTCATCCCGTTATATTCGGCGGAGATTTATAAAAACAACGATATGCGTATACGCTGTACAGCATATAGACTTAGGCGCGCCTATACGTAACACACATAATATTATACATATACCGAGAGGGCTGTTGACCCAGCCTGGTTGATATATATATATATATTATTTTTTTGTTCCTTTCTTTCTTTCTTTCTTTTCACCCCGCTCTCGTTTCCCACCATTTCTCATCGTTCCTTCCTTCCGCTCCTTTTCGAGGACATAACGAGGTCAAGCCTGTCAAAGTACTCGGCTCGTGTGTGTATGTGTGCGCACGCGCGAGAGAGAGAGTGTCTATAATATTATACATACAAATAAATAATAATCGCATTATAAAACATAACGGTATATTCTCTCGACATACACACACACACACACACACACCATTTATAACTATTTTTCGCGTGTATATCTACCTACATATAATATACATAACGCGCGCACAACAGTAATCCACCAGCGGCAGGTCTCGGGCTCTGGCACGATCGGTGGTGGCGGGTGGCCGCGGAACGCTGTGCACAATAGCTTTAGCTGGCGACGGGTACCTCTATAATATTATGATATGGCTGGCGAAAAAAAATAAAGGCGCCTGCGTATAGTTCTTATTATTGTACCGACGACGAAGACCGCAGACCCGGTTTCCTTTCCTTTGACACACATTTCGCACGCGGGCCTGATGTTTATGCACTTGTATACAGAATAACGATAATGTGAGCAAGCAAAACAAAGCTGAATATTTGCAAACACGAAAAACCGGAATTAGCGATTACAATTTTTAATTTTCTTTTTTTAACGTCGATCAAAACATTGGCTAAACATATTATATTATTATAAGAGGCACCCTACGCCGACAACACGGCGGTGTTCCTATTTAATATAGCTGTACAACGTACTAGTAAGCTACAGTATATATATATTATATATGTATATTAAATTACCTTTCCTTGTGCGATAGTGTCATTTTTCGATTTTTTTTTCATATATACGTATTGTATACGAGTAGAACTGAGAAACGTTAATATTGGCTATACAACGACGTTTAATTGACATGAAACATTATTTAGACGTAACCTACTATAGAGGCTGTGCAGATGGATAGGTGGTATTTGTATAGTCATAATAACAAGTTTTAGTATTTTGGGGACACTAAAATTGTGGATAACTTTACAAAAATTAAAAATATAATAAAACGTATATACGTAATTGGTACATGTACCTATAACGTCTTATTTAAAATATTTTACACTATTTAAACTATTTTCCAACAAAAATATAAAAATGACAAAAGTAGCATGAATTCAGGTGCAATTCAGGTGGGTATTTATCACTTACAAGACACAAGTTACAACTAATTGTACATAGAACATATTTTAAAATCTTAGTAACGTAAATGATTTTTCGAAGTTTTAACGTACCCCTGATTTGAGAATTTTACTTGGTGTATACACTTATAGTTTAACCAAATGTATAAATAAATGTATAATACAGGCGCTATAGACTTGTTCACAAAATGAAACGTAGCAGCCACCCCTGCACACTATCACGTGCGTGCACCAACCCGCACACATCTGGTCGTCTGTCGTTGGACTATTATTTGCTATAATATTTACCAGTCGTTGCTGTCATCTGTCTCATATATTATGTATATGACTTGTATAATGTGTATGTACTATGTATGTGTTAACGCATAAAATATAATACATTATATACAATGTGATTTACCAAGCATACTCACATACCCATTTAAGATTCTGAGCGGAGTGATAAATTAATTTTCATTTAATAATACATTTATTCGATTTTTGATTTTTCAAAAAAAAAAAATTATACTATTTTTTAATATACATTTTAAGACCATATTTTCATAATTCTTAAGATTTTTTTTACTACTTTATGAGTGTCTTATGATGATACAAATTTTTGACTTTTTTAAATGAAAATCGCTCCCTCTCTTTTACTGTACATTATATATTATGTTTTTAATTATTAGAGTGATTATATAATATAAAGATAAATTATTTAAAAATGGTTTTTAATAAAATATACAATTTATGTGATATCGAATTCAGTATTTATTATTCTTGGACCATTTTTATAAATCAAAATTTTTGATAGATGAATATAAATAACTACAATTTAAAAATTACCATAGCACCCAAATCTTCCAAACCCATTATTATGGGTCAATTAAAAACTACACATTTGAATTTTTATTTTGATGCGTCTTAATTTTCAGAATTATCTGCTGAATAATCAACTCTTTAACTGTTTAAGGGGGGGGGGTTGTTTGAACATCAGAAGCACCTTTATTAGTATAAAAATCTTAAGAGTTTGAAAATAGGGTCTTTAAATATACTTGAAAATACCAAAAATTAGATTTGAAAACCTCCGTCTATTATTGAAGAAGAAAAAGAGGATGCTGTGCATGCTTGGTGAATCAGTCTGTATACACGCGTCAAAAATTATCCCACGGCGGCGGCGGCAGATACGAATCTGATACTAAAAGAAAAAAGGGAAATAGTATTTTATACTTGTGACAGCGGATAGTGTTTCGCCCACGACGTAATCTACTTACAAAAGCGATATGTATAGAACTTGAAATCGTGTTTACAACGTTAATACGATACAATGTCATACACACGACATTATTGGGGTGAGGTTGGGGGCAGAAATACCTTATACCGATCGGATAATAGATATAATAATATATATATATATATATATATGCGTATTAAACACAAAAAAAACACTCGTGTTCAAGTGCAGCAGCTGTATAAGTACCTATATAATATGAACGCATAAAAGACTGCAATATCATACATATAATAATATATATATGTTTTATATAATAATGTGTGATTGTATGAGGCGTCACTGTGCTATATACAGAGTGTATTTCCAAGATACAAAACATTTTTAATGCAATTTCAGTGTAAAATTGTCACATATTCTTGAAACACCGTGTATGCAAAGATGTATCTAGTCTCCGGAGGGTGGATTTGAATCGTTAAATCCTTCAGATACACCCTGTAACACGTATAACGTTGTATTTTATAGTGCAACTAAAGTGGTGGGTTTTATTTAATCTTCGTAGTGTAACGGCACGTAGTCGTCTTTTTTCATACTGGCGACCAAACGCATATGTACATTAAACCGAACGCATCGTGGCGTCTCAAAGTATAAAGTATTATAAATTATTAATATTTGCATTTCACATTGCCATTTGAAAAAAAAACTCGTAATGTGTGTACACGTATTATTAATGTAAAGTGCAATATATTATGATAATAAGTACCCATTACCCATAATGTAATGGCCATTATAGAGGACCGTTATTATTATTTTTTTTTTTTTACAACATCGATACCTAGTTGGAGAGGAAACCCCGCATCGTCATTGTATTACTGGAAAAAAAACGTGATATTAACGGAAAACAGTTTTAAATATTTGGGCAACACTCCGCGTTCCTATATATGATATAGCTATATAAATACCTATTATACCAATCACACACGTATCATAGACGCATAATAACATATATGCACATGTATCATAATACATATACACGGTTACGCTGCAGAGGCGTATACCTAGACTTATCTAACACGTAGCACCGTGAAAATTAAAATATGCGTCACATAAATCGTTCAATGTATAACAGACGTATAGGTATATACAAATGTGCATATCATTAAATTTAAACAAGCGACCTTACGCAGAGCGGTCCGCCATGAAGAACATGGGATCCCTTCCGTGCGAGTATATATCTATAAATAAAATACCTATTTCTGTAAACGCACATTATATTATAAACGTTCGTATATAATTTACATTATAATAGGCATCGTAAGGCTCGGCTTGCCTGCAATACAAGTATAGGTAATAGGCATATACCGGTTTTCGATGCACACGCTGCATCGGTTATCGTTAGCGATTTTTCCTATCAAAAGTTGACGATCTGCATTCCCGGTAAGCCGGTAAGAGCTATAACTGCAGTTGATGACCCCATGGTGCACGCAAAGCGCGAATTGCAATAGCGCAAGAAAAAAATAAGCGATCAACGGGCATATTATTATTATACGTTCACGGAACGATAATATTCAATTATATAAGTATTGAAGCGTATTGAATGAAAATGAGGTCGAGGAGGTGGTAAGGGAACGAAATAAAAAACGGGTGGTTACTAGTTGCATCATGCAGTAAAATTTTTTCCCCAATTATGGCCAAGAATTTTTTACGGTACATTATACTTGTTGCAACTATTATATTTTTTTTATTACATTCATGCAAATTAATAAAATATTATTGATTATGGACCTTTATTATCTTTTCGATTATTACACAGACTTCTTGTGTAGTATTATTACTAAAAAGTAGGTTAAAATTTAAAATTCTTGTTATATTTTTATTTTAATTATTATTGTGGTTGTGTAAAGACATGCTTTAAAGTAATGATGAACAATAAACAATTAATATAATATGCTATACCTACATCTATTTTACGATTGTTGATTATCGTTATTATTAAAGCGCGGATTTATATGCATTAAAATCAACAAAATACGAGCTAAAAATTTTTAAATACGCATAAAATGTTAAAATATGCATGAAAAATAAAATAATAATAATATATGCCTAACAAAATTAGCAAAAAAAAATAATTTTTTAACATTTAATTAATACAATATATTTAAAAAAATTACGGAACCCTATTGGCTATTATAAATACTCTCATCTACTTTTTTTCATTTTTTTTGTCACTTTCATCATTTTGGTAAACGTATTTTATTTCCCTGTTTATTGATCTAAGGTCATATTTGGGAAAATTATTTATACCTATTAATTTATTTTGATATTAATCGAAACTATAAAAATATAATACATTTTTTTATATTATAATAAAATAATATATAATAGTATATATTTCAAAAATTTCTAAAAAAACATCGAAATATGCATTTAAAGATGAAATATGCAATTGCAATTGTAAAATAAGCCCTTAAAATAGAAAAATATCGAACTATGCAAAAATATGCACTAAAAAGTTTCATTTTTTAAACTGAATAACTTATTATTAAACGGACCACTATAATATTATAGATATGAATGTAAATGACAGATACATCTTAAAATGGTAAATATTAATCAAACCACCAGTGACAAAAATAATCGGGCCGCAATTCAAATTAGACCTTTTTCGTAGTTATCTCTGGGACGCAATTAGTGTGCAACCTCAAAATCTGTCTCCACAAATAAAAACTATAAAACATACATTTTCATTTGAAATTTGTAGGGAACACGCTTATAGGTTATAGTAATGTTACCCAACTGGTGTTCCGCGGAACCTAAGGGTTCCGTCAGCCGGTACCAAGAGTTTCGTGAGAAATTTGGGAAAATATAAATCAATTAATAATATACTTGATTTGAATTATGATTTTAACATAGAATAGCTCTAATAATTATATGGGGGTTCCACAAAGCTCCTACAAAGATTCCTTGAGAAAAAAAGTTGGGAAACAATGGATTATAGTATGTCGACACCCTAGACTCCGAAAAAATAGTAAACCACATGTACTTGACTCGCCTTCAACTGAGAGTATAATTTTTTCCAGTTATAAATACTCTGCAGGAAACATGAGTTCGTGCCTTTCTCTCCACTGCAGGGTTTCAAAACACATGGTAGCTGTCAGCTAAAACAAAACACACATGGGTGCTGTCGAATGCCGGCTAAAACAATTTTGAAGTTTTAGCCGACAAACACATGCTCAATAATATTGTTTTTTACTCACACCCTCTCACGGTCGAATAGGATTTCAAACCAATGTCATCGCGTTTTAACGAAGACTATACATAATACAAATATATAATATATATAAATCCGTCACGAACGTTTCCGGACGTTGTACAGTGGCATATAGAGTATCTATATATGACTATCTAGGTACAAAATTCGCGTTCGGTACAAATCCCGTTCAACATGTATAGATGATGGAATCCATCCGATTTTTAAAATCGAAAAAAAAAAACAATTCGTGCGATATAAATCCTTCACTGTGTATATACGTGATACTACGTGCCGGTATTCAAGGTGATGTGTATAGGTACATTTATACGTGTATACTTACACATACACACAAAATTTCGCGCTAATTGATAAACGTGATCAAACTTTACACACGGAACGTTATTCGATTTAAAGTCCTTCTACATTACTACAGAAACATTCGGACAAAACTGTTTGTACTCTGTTAAAACCTTGTTGGCTTTTGGAATATGTCCAAATATTGAGACTCCCCGGCCAAATTAGCTTGAGTTAGTTAAATCAATAGTAACGGTTCGGGAAAAAAGACTCTGCGCGCGGAAAAAATAACTTTTCCTGATCATATACTAGCCGTGAAAAGGTACTTAGAAAAAATATATATAAAATAAAATAACATCAATAGGTATGGACTTTGACCGCATGATTTGTAATAAAATGTTTCCCATTAATGTTAAAAACTTTAATTAACGTCGGATGTAACATTAATAATGCTTAGTTTGCGACGCAAACGAATGCAGTTTACACAGACATCATAATTAACGGATATTATTTATTAATATTTTTTTACGTTAGAAAAAACTAAAACCAATTTTACGTCAGTTAATACAACAATGAACCTAACCATAAAATTAGTCAAATATTATATTAGCAGCGACATTTCGTGTTTTTATATTTTAAAAGAAAAATACTTATTCTTCATCGATATTTGAATTCTATTTGACAAAAAAAAAAAATGGGTCACTGATATTTCTAACGGACTACACCCCTAAATAGTAAATTCGTGTTTGTTATCATTTCACTAACTACAACACAGGTAATCGCATAGAGGGTACCTCTACATATTTTAATAACCTTGGATTGAATTGGGGTTTTTGATAGTATCAAAATATACATATTTGTAAAAAAATGTAAAACTTTTGATACGCGTATGCGCAATATAAATACTTTTTTGAGACGTATTTATTTAAAAATGGTTTGATTAAAAAGTTTTATTCTAATTACAAAATTGACAAAGTTTGAGTATATTCAAATTTATGAAAAATCTAATAATCTGTTTTTAGTATTTTTTAGTTTGATTATTTTATACTATTTTACTCATCCATACTTGTGAGGATTGAAAATGCAAAATATAAGATATAAAATAATGATAAATGATAAAAAAATAACAAATTACGAATTAATTTACTAAGATTTGTTATATTTATAGATATGAGTGTTTATTTGCGTTTTTTCTATGCATCTATAAAATATATTAACATCATAATTTCGGGGACAACTCAAGTATATATACTGATTTGAATATTCTTTTATTTTTGTTAAAAACAGATTATTCGTAGATTTCAACTTCTCTAATTTGTCAATTTTTTTAATAGATAAAACCCTATAATTCAATAATTGCTAAAATCTATCCAAATGTATAGAAAAGAATTGGCGTAGTTATTCAAAAAAAAGGTTAAAAACGTGTATTTTTTGATACTTATTATCACCTCCCAAAAACCTGAATAATATATGGGCTGAATATTCAATTCAAATTCATCCATCTGCAATATTTATAGTGGTACCTCTTAGCGAGAATACATTGTAGGTAAGTGTACTGTTATGTAATCTGTCGTATTACTATTTATAAAATAAAAACTTTTTCAATTCGAAAATGAATTGATGGTAACATAAATGCATAGAATTCAAAACAATATAGATCATTGTCGCTCGAAACATTGCTGTAAAAATGTAGTTACTATCGGTATAATAATAATTTATAATTATATATTATATAATAATTATTTTAGCGTTTGAAAACAACACCGAAAAAAAATGAACTAATGACTATTGAACAATGATGGGGGTTCCGTACAATAATAATATAATATAATTACAAGATAGAGATTAACAATATCGATTATTCGATATATTATAAGGTATATATTGTTATTATACACTTATTGTGTAGTGTGCATATTATATGCGCTAAAAAGCGTTACTTACTTCGTTGTAATTAACGTAGGTCGATTTGTAAGTGGTATCGTTAAAATATTTGTATAATTAGTGGAATTTAAAAAATAAAAATAAGTGTGGACTTACGTCACTATTATGTGGCAGGTACTTGTTAATATACTTAACACGTTGGATAGGAATAACACGATGATTCGAAACGACGAATACGACGTGTTGTTGCGTAGTAAAAGCACTTTAGTAGAAGAGCCGTCGGGTACGGAAAAGTATATTATGATATATTTAATATACATCCTATTACACTCCACGTGTAATATAATATAATGAATTCTATACGTATTAAAATTATTGAAATTATCAAGAAAAATTCACACCATCCACCTCCTGCGCGAAAACGTATAGGTATTTCATATTATACGGTTATAAACCCGTTTATCGATATAATGGCGACTGGCGCTGCTCCGATTCCTCTGACTACATTATCGTAAGATACATAATAATAATAATCACAAAAATTGTAGACGCAAAAAAAAAAAACGGAGGACTTTGCAGTGACTCTACTGAATGAAATTTAGACCTTTAATCTATATAGCTAATGCGTATATTTTATATACTAGTTGCTTTGCCATAGTCGGATATAGAATTGTAATCGACCAATCGTGTTGAAGGAACCATTAACTCATTTTTTATTCATTAAATGTTTAGAATGTTGTTCATACAATCCCGTATTCATTAGATATATAAAGTATTATAACAGTTTTAAGTAAAATGCTGACATAATTATTATCTTTTAATAATCAAAAAACGTTTCTACTATAAAAATTAGGATTTTTTAATATTTTATTGTACTAATGTACTATTTGTTGATTGTGTTGATAATTGATACACAATATTGTTACACCCTTGAAGTGAAAAATATTATGACAGCTTTTAGGTTACTCTACTTTAGAACAGGTCCAGAGAGTTTTGACCACGAGACAATCAGTGATGACTTGTAATTTGTTGATGGTGATTGAAAATGTTAACTGTGTATCGATCACTTGTATAATTAATCGTTTGATATTGAAAGGTTATTGGAATAAACTCAATAAACAAAATACGGAGAATTAACACTGACTAGGATTTTTCTATGCTGTTATAGCAGACTTTATCCAGGAAATAATGAACAAATATAAATATATGGTTTATTTCGGCTCACGGACAAGTCGGCGTTGAACATAGATGTATATATCGGATGGGGGAAATAATTTAAGTGAAATATACCTTCGTGAGCAAATCGTTTAAGTTTGTTCCGCTGCCCTAGATAATATGAACCAAATAGATTTGTATTACTCGTATCAAATAAACGGGTGGTTCGGTTTAAAAAATTTAAAAAAGTCACTGTAAAGATCGGACGGTGACGGGCGCATATTTCTATTTCATCACTTAATTTTTCGGGATGGAAGTTAAGGATAATAAACCACCCATTAGGGGTTGAATTTCTAGATGAAAAATTTTCTATGGAATTTCTCGAGTCCCGACGAATTAATTGATATAACTATTATTAAAATTAGTGCATCCGTTTACGTGCCTATAAAAAAAACATAATATAGCATAGACAGAACAGACAAGATAACTATGATCGATGCGTCGGGTCGTCGAAGATTCGGTAGAACGGTACATCATCTCGACAGTACCTATATATAGATACATATCGATAGAAAACAGGGATTTTTTTCTCAGTCATATAAAATAACATAATTGCGGCCGGTTGCGAGCACAATGGCTCGAGACATAAGTACGAGTATACTTACATCACGCAATCGTTATCGTAATATTTATTAATTAATATCGAACGTGATTAACATACATTGAACAGTTTCGATACGTATTGTATTAAATAGGTATAGAGATATATAACAATTTATTATTAATAAATAATAATAAAATGTACGTGCCGCCGCGATGTGTATATAGCGTGGTGACTGGTGAATGTATAAGGTATATAAAGTATAAATGACATTTTTCTGTTTTTTTCTTTTTTTTTAAACATTCGTGAGTAGGCGAATGGTGAAAATATCCAAGTTATTTTGTGTTATAATGTATAGACTATAAAGCGCAATATTGTTTAAACCACGATATAACCATTTTTAAAACAATATATCGATAGTAATATACAAATATAAAATAAAATTTCTGACCCGTTTGCTTATTATATTAGAAATATTACTTATTACCATCGCTGATGGTCTTTATAAGTACGAATTTATACGTAGGCGTGCAAGGTATGCTGATTGGCCGTCTGGGAAATAAATATTTGTACTTTGATATTGAATCACAAATATAATTTGCATTAAATGAAGTCCTATAGCGTACATACCTATACATAATAAGTATCTATATATACAGACGATAATAATGTGTATATTATTATAGTTAATGAAAATCAGATTTTCATCATCGATCGGTTGGGTAACTCGTTTTAATACGCGATAAGGTTGCCAAACCACGGTTAAATACTGTTAGAAATCATCAAAAAAAAAATTGACCAATTTTTGCTGGTCATACGGGAGGAGTGAGTTTGGTACAAAGAATAGATCGGGAAGGAATGCACCACCTGCGTACAACATCTGCGCGCACGCCTATGGCTACGATAATATTATTATAATAATGTGTCCGCCGGACGAGTGTGTTATTAAAATAATAATATTCTATATCGGCGCGGCGATGACCACCATCACGCTACACACGATGGCCGGCCAGACACGACGCGCGGCGTGGTCGGTCAGCCAGGACCGGTAACGAACGAATCTCGGTGCAGTAAGAAATGAAAAGAAAAAAAAAAATAAAAAGAAGAAAAAAAAGTCGCGCGGTCATCGACGGGGTCGATCGTGACATGCCGCGGGGATCATCGACCCATCGGAGACGGAGAGAGGAGAGCGATACACGAACGAGAGAGCAAACGGGCGGACCGGCGGCCGATGGAGCTGGTTTGATCGCGTTCGCACGACAAAACGGCGCGCAAGTTCAATGCTATTTTTACCGTCGTTTATTATTTTTACGCACATATATAATATGAATATTGGCCTTACAGTACGCAGGCAGACGAGTGTGTGTGTGCGTGTAAGTAAGCATAATACATATATAAATAATACGTATTATATATAACGACGATGACGACAACGGCGCAGAACCGGTCGGCGGAGACGACGGCGGCGTCGGCGTCGGCGACAGCGTTTCCTCCCTCGTCCGACCACATGGCGGCGGCGCGGTGGTTTAGTGTGCATTCCGTTTTCAAAGGAGAGAAAAAAAAAACTAATGATAAAAAGCGTTGCGACGATGGACGACGACGCCGCCGCGCACATGTGCTTCGTATATCCTACGGCCACCGCCGCCGCCACCACCATCACCCCGTCGCGGATCGACCCTCGTCACAGTCCTGCCGCCGCCGCCGCCGCCGCTACTGGTGAAAAACGATTAATCTTGCCGTGACGGCGGCCGCCTCCACCGTATATGCGCATCGATAATGCGACAACGACGGCGGCGGCGGCAACAGCGGGGGAGACACGACGACACGACCGGCCGAGAATACCCAAATAACCCGTTCGCGTCGCCGAAGTTTGCGTTTGTGAGAATAATAATAATAATATATAATAAACAATAATAACGTTGATAATGATAATATTAAAAGACGACAGAACTATAGATTCTCAGGACGGAGACGCAGACGGCGCACGCGACACGGAGTCGTATAGGTATTAATATTCCGAATTGCGGTGCACGACGCGCCCCGTCAATTATACGCGTCGACGGCGGGGCGGATAGATCACGCACAGCCGGCTCTGGCTGACCCGCCGCTGTCGTCGTTGCAAATACCGCCGCGGTCGACCTTCTCGGAAAATCTGTCGTTGACGACGGTTTGCGGTTTGGGTCTGTAAACATAAGTCATATGAGTATGTTTTGTGTCCGTGTCTGCGTATACGCGATAGCCGTGGCACCGGTCGAGATAACATTTTGTGTGTATACCGTGAGCGCAATCCTTTTAAGGGGATTGGTAGCGGTGATTTGTCGTCTTTGTCTAACACACACGCAACATATAGCATTATACGTGTGTTTTATTTCCAACGTACCGATTGATACGATAAAGCGATAAGAATTCTGGACACGGATTTGAATTTGTCGTCGAGTCTACTTGACAACAACTTTCCCACGTTTTTGGTTTTATCCCCCTCACAAAAAAAATCCTAAAAACGTATTAAAAAAGAATAATTAAAAAATTGACATATTTTAATTTTTGGAGAATTTGAATTCAAAAAATCGAAAATGTAGGAAAGTTGAACTCAAGAAGATTTGAAGCAAAATTCAAATATGTTTTTAGAATTCTTATCGCTTCATTCTATCAATCGGTACGTTGGAAATATAACTCATCTATAATCCTATATTGCGTGTATGTTAGACAAAAACAGAAAACCATCGTTTCCAATCCCCTTAATAGCAGACCCTTTGCAACGGAAAAAAATTAACGATTTTTACACAACATAATACTATACTGCTACGGTTTTTAAAGATAAAATTACACTGTTACAACGGTTAAGAGATTTACAAAGATTGTATGGTTTGTACTGTTAGAAAGAATCACTTTCAACATTTAAAAAATACTCCAAATGCAATAACTGCGCTACATGCCACAGTTAAATGCACCTTAATCTCTTTATTTTCAAATTAAGATGAATACCGTGAAAACATTTTTAAATTCCTTGTACCGGAATTAAAAAAACGAATTATATAATCAAAAACAGTTGTTGGGAAATAATAATAATAAACATAAAATTAAATGAAAGAATAGTATAGTGTATACTAGTAACAATAATAATTTAATATCATACAAAAATAATTTCACATTTTTGATAATTTATACTTATACATATATAGGAGAGTACATTTAGATGATTAAAAATATGCCAACTTTTTATTTATAGCAGCATTGTGATGCAAAGTTTTTTGATTATTATGAATTATTTATATATAAAGTAGGTATATTAACAGCTCTCAAAACAGTAAAAACAAAAAGTTATATTATAATATACTGTTTATACATTAATTCAGAATAAAATCAATATTAAAAAATGTTAGTGCTAATGATGAAAATTCATTTTTTGAAAATAATTATAAAAATGATGGTAAAATTGTTTTATTTAAGTTATTATTCTTTTAATAACGTAAATTATCTCGTTTAACACTTTAAATTTAAGTTTTGAAAATTCTTGTTTAAGAAAGAAATGAAACCGTAAGTTGTTCAATGTTATTAAAGTTGAAACACAACACACAGAAACCTACTTATTAGAAAATAAAAATGCATTTATGCGCAAATAAAACAAACATTTTTCATTACAAACTTTTACCACTTGAGTGGAAATATAAATTGAAAAGTAATGTAATAATACAGTCTTTTAAAATAAATATTTATCAAAAGACACGCGAATTTATTTTTTTCCAGCAACCATAAGCTATTAATCGATTTTATATAAGAAGGAAGTAGGAAGGAAGTATGCTGACTTCCAAATAAAATTGTCATGAAAACAAAGTTTATACTTTACACAAATATTAAGCCAGGTTGTTCAGTTATCTATAGACCATACACTAAACATTTAAAATCTTCGTATCTGTAATTTTAAATGAGTATACCATTACTGTGTAACATTTAATGTAATTTTTATACTAGACCATATAAAATTATAATATCTTATTAAGATAGGTAAATAACAGAATAATTGTATTTCATTTAACAGTATTATTTTTAATTAAAATTAATGTTTTTGATGTTTAATTAATTTTCCTATTAATAATTACTAACCTAACCTTATTAGTTATTGTTATTTTTACTATATCTAATCATATCATAATGTATACATCAGGATGTAACAAAAAATGGTTGTCAATTATAATTTACTAACTATTGATAATAACATTTGTTCTAATCAATGCTAATTTTTATCTTTAAATATGTAATTAATAATAAGTAATGACAAAAAAAATGATAAGGATAAAAGTTGTTACATAGTTCGTTATTTACATTAGATAGTTTTTTTTCTGTTAAACACTTTATTATAAATGTATATTTGTTATATACCATGTACGTTATAGTTGTATACATTATTAATTTTTTAGATTAAAACCAATGCATTATTTATATGTAGTATTTATTTTACTATTATTAGCTTTTGTCTAACTACTATAGTTAATCTATAAGTTCATTAAAATAATAGTTAAAACTAGCGACAATGTAACAAAATTACAAAATAGAGAAGTTTCACACAATCTCTATAAATTATAATTATAAATTAAAAATTATTTTTTGATTAGTTAAAAACTCTTATGATATGATTATTAATTTGTTGATTGCTTTATTTTAATTAGTATCACACGCGCTAAGTTATTATAATTTACATTTTTATGAAGACAGAAAACAAACAACAAAGTTTATTTATTTTAACAATTATAACAAGTAGATTTGTTGATCTGGTGTATACATCATAAAAAAATAGATACACGGCTATATAATTGTTTGAGTATTATAAAAAATCTAAATAGGAACCACAATTTAATAAAATAAAATTTTAAATTATATGTACTTATATGAAATACTCTATTAAGCATATTAAAATACATATGAATAACAGTTTTATTAATTTAAAAAAGCATATTTTGAAAAATATTGGTACTACGATATAGTATATCAGGAATTTTTAACATAGTTAACGTATGTAATTTTGAAAATCTATTATAAATAAAAATATGATAAAAAATGTAAAATGACATTAGTATCTATAAATTAGTTTAAAATGTATTGTTCAAAATGTTAATGAAATGAATACATTAAATACATTAAATTATGTTACCGAATAATATTACATGTCTATTAAAACAAAATTATAATTAAAGCGTGTACATGTTTTAAAAATTAATTACAATTTATAATAATATTAATTTACTAATTATATTATTGATAAAACAAATTACTATCTATAATAAATAGATTAAAGATTTTGTGTTTATATAACTTACATAACCTATACAAACAGATTAATTTATAATCCTAATGGATTTATTATGTACGTAATAATGATATATAATACTATAAATTACACACGACAATGGTAAATACATTGAGGGAAACCGCTATATATAGAATCAATTTTCATAAAACTTTAAACCTATTTTGTCAAAACTCAAACACAAAAACGGAATTATTTAATGAATCAAAAGTTAAATATCCAAAATTCAATTATAGGTTTATTCTGTATCAGCCATCAGGAATCATAAATACATAATATGTACTAAGAAAATTAATAGAAAATGTTTGCAGTGGAGCAGTGTGGACGAAAATTTGAATTTAAATTATAATGAAAATTACAAATAGACAGCACTACTACAGTAGTCGTAGAAAAAAAATAATAGTCAGTAATATAAAAATTTAAAGTTAGAATCTTATTTAAAATACAGAATGAAAGACTCGGTCACACACAAAGTTGCTTTTATCTTTAGTCATTAAAAATAAAAACAAATATTTACGTCAACAATGATAAATATAGTTAATGTAATTACTACACACACAATATCTTGAGTAAAACAAATACGTATGCACTCAGGAATTTATCTAATGCTTTTATGGATGGAATGTTTGTCCAGATTGTTGAGGATATTATTTAAATAACGTTCCATGGAGTAAAGGTAATTTTGCGGAGAGTTATTGATCGAAAAGTTTTGCCCATTTACGAAAACCGTAAATGTGAACTTTGTAAGATGAAATTAATGTGATTAAATGTGAAACTTATAAAATATTTGTATTCGATAATATAATTTCAGTATACCGAGAAAAGACTGTATTGTTTTTATTTTCCATTTTATTTTAATTAAATATTTATAGTTAGTCCATAGTCTTAAATTATAAAACATAGTATATTTAATGAATGACTCAAAAAATAAACCGTGCATAGAGTTTAAAATAAAAAAATAATTAATTCTCATTCAATTTATTTTGTCAGAACAAAAATATAATATACTAAAACAAATATTTTACTAATTAAAAAAAAATACATTTTAAATAAAAATAGATATAATTCCAAGAATAAGAATGACTAAACTTTAATCTTAGACAATATGATTTTCTACACGTTTGAAATCATGACAATTGAAAAAATTAAAAAAATGACGCTGTAAAATATTTAGGTATCCAACAGATTTTTGAACAAATGAATTCAAACAAATTTAAGTGTAGAAAGCAGGTGTTATTGTGATTATTAATATTTATATTGATTTATGTATCTGCATAAAGGTATTAATCGGTCGCAGCAGAGAAGTATAAGTTTCTTGCTTAAAATAATTATAAACGTTATTACATCTCGTAATTATCTGTCGGCCGTCTTTTTGGCTTTCGCAAACGAAAATATTATATAAAATATTGTTATTGAAATTGTATTTTACGATGGAAGCTCTGTCAGTATTTAAATTTACTATGTTTGTGTAAACGGTCGACGCACCCGACGGAAATGATAATAATAATATATGGACTTGAATTGTCGCTGGCTATGTATTACACCCAATACAATATAATATATAACTGCAATTTATACACCTAAAATCTGGCGTATATTTCGTGTTCATTTGAAAAATCGCCAAATCACCGAATCGTGGCGATGACCCACTTTCAATACATAATATACCGTGTAAGTACTTTTATAATAAGTATTTTATTTGCAATAGGATATGGAATAAATTATATAAATGACACGTCATAAATATATATAAATCCTCGCAGTGTGAAATACAATATTACCAGTATATGTGTAAATCTAATATAATATTATGGTCGACGGTCACATAAATACAATATTATTATTATAAGCGCGTATTATAATATATTCGACAGCAAAACTCTAGTCAGTCGATTTAATAGCTTTCGCGCTAAAATTATGATATTTTACATCCATACGACGGCGTCTTTATTTTTAATAAATGTGCTTGCAACCTTGTTGTCAAATGTCAACCGTTTCGTGTACGTATACATTTTATCATCTCCATTGTTTTCCTTTAATAATACATTTATTTGGATTCAGATTTTTGGAATTCATAAGTATACATAAAGACTATACATTTCAATTACTGAGATTCTTACAAAATGTATAAGAAAGGCCTAGTGATACAAAGTTCTTTTTTTTTACCAAATAATAATCGACTTTTTTACTAAAAATTGTCTAGTAGAACATTTTTTGAAGATGCCGATGTATTTAATTTAAAATTCAGGAAAACAAATGGTTTCTGAGTTATTAAAATATAAATTTTAATCGTAATAGTCCTTAAAAATTACAAAAATATTTAATAAATGTAATATTTAATCTAGTAAAATTATTGCAAATTATAATATTTTGATGGATAATATAATTTACTATAGTTTTCAATTTTCATTATCATAGCTCCTCCATATCTTTAAAATCTTTACTCTGTATATACGATTACGATTTTCACGTGGTGATATATTTTGGAGCAATCATCTTCCTAGATAATCCATCAAACTAAATTTTCGTCATATGTATCTGAACTCTAAAATATCATTTTTGTTAGACCATTATTTTATATATACAGCGCAAAACTTCGTCAATACTAGCAAACCTAGTCCGGCCGACAAATTTCTAATTGAAGTGCTGTTCTTGATAAATTTATGTAAATGTACGAATATTAATTTGTAAAGGTTTGTTAAACGTAACCGAAACTATTTATATATACACGTAGTTTTGCAGAGAACCATAGCGTGTTTGTTGCTGTGTTGACACAAGCTAGTTACCATATAGTATAGGATGTGGGAAAGGGGTAGTTAACCGAATCTCCATATTTCGTAGTTTTTTAAAGAATTGTTAATTTGTCTGTAGCTTAACTGGTTCTGTATATACAATATACATTAATATAAATACAATTATAAATGGACACTATTAATGCATATTTACATACTAATTACTAATACATAAAAACGGTTACATTTAAAAAAATGTATACTATATTTATTATTTTGTATTTTTAAGTCGTAACCTCTCTTAAGAGGGAGTCGTCCACGTCAGTAAACCGTGTGTGATGTTTCCGTATATTCAGCAAACAATTTACCATCTTATAAAATGTTCATGACTTGTTTTAAAATTTTGAAAGCATGATACAAAAATACAAGTAATTTTTTTTAGCTCTCTTATAGTTTCGTATATCAATAGTATCCTTATAATAATCTTTATAATATTATGCAGATGAAGCTTATACCCTAGAAAAAAACAGCGAAAACATCACTGAATGTTATTATTATTATTATGATTATAATACACTCGGTGTCTCATCTCGCTTTAGATTTCGCGCATTGTATCCATACGCACACACATACACAAACATGATGCATAATATAATATCATATCATAATATTTATTATATTCGTATATCATAGGCACGCACATACGTAGCAGTGCATAGTCATCCTTTTTCCGCGAGTCATTCGGCGGCGGTTGCGGCACACGCATATAATATAATAGCTCGCTCCGCCTTTGAGTGCGTTGAACTGCCGGCGGCGAGCGAGACTTTGAAAATTGAAACGGGAGGCTGCGAGTGACGATCGGAGGGCGAGGTCGGGCGCGAAGGAAACGCACGCACACGCACACGTAGTCACCGGGACAACGACGGCGCGCGCGGACCACGAACAATGCACGTGCACCCTGCGGGCGACCGTCGAACGGGCACCTCTCTTTGGCGCAAGCGCGATCACAATATTATACAAAGTGTATAATATTTGATACGCGTAGGTACAATATTATCCGAAACAATTGCCGCCCAATTCATGATAATAATAATAATAATAATAATATAAAACATATGATATATTATGCGATATTATAGCGATTAATCATCGTGTGTGCGTGTGTGTCTGTCCGACCTGCTATTGTCGACGACGACGCGATATGCGCAAAACGCGCGTGTGTATAATATTATAATATTACGTATTATTTCATGTACTGGTGTACTGTACATTTATGTATGTATGTATGCATTACAGGGTGATTTAGCAAGCAGCCAACTCTATTTGTTTTATATATTTAACATTGTTTTATGTATATGGTGTTCAAATTCTGATTTTTTAATTTTTAAGTATAATAGGTATGTTTAAAGATCATGTTTTTAAATATGTTACCTATCTACTTAGATTTTTCGTATACTATTTGAAGAAACACTAATGTAAACTACTTTTTTTTTTATCAAATGGGGATCATTGCGCTTTTCTAGGTACTATTAATATTGCTAATCAGATAATTTTTTTTTTTTACGTTGATGTATTTAATTTGAAATTTGAACGAGTAGTTTCCAAGTTATTAGACTTTATCACTATATAGTTTATGAGCTAGATATAAGTATAATAGACCTTAATAAAGGTTTAACATAAAATAATATTATATCATTTATTTTAGGACTTGTATAATAATTTAATTTTTAAATCATAATATTATATCTTCTAAATCTATCGTCATAATATGGATAAATTCTTTGTAGCTACTTAAAGTTTGTTAACTCAGAAACTATTCGTTCGAATTTCAATGTTTATACCCAATACTTATAAAAGTTTTAAAATGAAATCATCACCTTGGTAATATTATAAAATAAAAAAGAATGATTTTTATTTGAGCATATAAAAAGTTTGCAGTATTATAGAAGGATATCTCTTTGGTTGCATAAAAAATGTAAGCATTTGAAAATGGTTTTTGCTCCTTTAAGTACGCGCAGGTACTTAAATATTCCAACAATCATAAATTGAATAAATTATTATTAAAGGCAAAAATGAGGGTGAGCATGCTCGGTGAATCACCCTGTATAATATGTGTATGACATGTCGACAAGACATTTGTGATATATTTGCACGCACTCGACGTACGATAATGTATATCTGTGCCAATATTTATACAAACATATCATTATATCATATCGATCAGCGGTATAAATTTATTTTTTTTCCATCATCGAAATGCCCCAACCCTTAAATATATACATACACTGCATTCATATACTACAAGAGTTGGTCAATAGTATATTATATTTTTCCCCAGTTCTAAAATCGGGCGTGGATCCAGGATTTTAATATAGGGAAGGGAGGTGAACAAATATTTTTCTAAAGTATTTTTTTCATTAACAGAAAAAGGTTCCTAATAATTCTTAATTTTCATTTAAAATTCATGGTAGGGAAGCTTTCGTTCTTCCCACCCCATGGATCCACATCTGTTTATAACTTCATATTACATATATACCTAAGTCGTACCTATTAAAATTATACATATAATACCATGCTTGTTTGGTACTATCAGCTAAACGAAAAACGGCTATAAGGATCAAACATCCACAGCAGAGTGACGTACGATTTTCCCAAAGGTAAGGGCAGTAGATACCTGCAGTCACGGGTTGGTTTTATGATGTACGTTGGTAATTATAAATTAACGGGTAAAGGAAATTTAACGCATAGTTTTGAAGATAATTTACACCGCAGCTATACTATAGCTATAGTAATTTACACGGAATTTCACCCAAAATTACGATAGCACATATTATAGGCGATTTGTGCAAAAAATAAAATATAGATATATAATGTACATGTATAGATAACTAAATTATAATTATTGTTCTGAATACATTAAACTTAAACCTTTAAAATAATTTTTAAGTGTCATATTTCGTAGCAAAATCTCCAACATTTATAGTATTGTAGTTTATTATATGCATGGTAAGTTTGCGTACGTATAAAAATACCACGTATTCATCACGTATTTTTCATCAACAAAACAGAATATCAATCAGTATCAATACATCATCCTGGTCATGTTGGTATTCAAGTACAATCGTAAAATTAAATTTTAAATGTATAGCAGAAGTAAAAAACCAACTGAATAACGTACAAATTCTTTAATTTCTTTTTAATTAAATTACTATTATTCACACAAATATAATAAGTAGATTCAAGCCTAGGATGTAATGGAATCTTCAATATATTTTTGTCGATGAATCTTGTATTATTGTGATAACTACTTTTTTATACTTGATTCATTAAGCTAATTTTTAAATCGAAATCAGATAACTCAAGCTTAATCAATTATTATTAATTTAAAACGTTTTTCTACAGTGAAAACATTTTGTGAACATTTCAGAACTTAATATTATATATTGAAAAAACACTATATGTATGGATTAATTATAAATAGTTATAATATTTTTCTTGGTAAATTCTCAAAATAAAATAAATATTTCTATAAATATTTAAATACATAATTTTTCAAATAAATATGTAACTTCTCGATTATTCTATATAAGAAAACCAATTGTTTTATAAAACAATTTAATTTTTTCGACTTTAAAACAAAAACTCCATTTAACTTTTAAGTGCATACAATTTTGTTATAAATGCAATGGCAATATAAAACTACTTTTGTGATTTTTAATCATGAAATTCAATTTAAAAAATAAATAAAAATACAAAGTAAATTAAAATTTAAAAGTCTATTAAGTATATGTACGCTGCAGAAATGCATTATATATACTGGAAATGTAATACTGCAGTTGATGGCTAATTAACTTATTTTTTATGACGTATTCATAGTATAATATGATACTAATACTAATAAACGAAACTATAAAAGGCATAATTTAAACATTGTTAAATCAACTATTTATGAGGGCTGTGACCGTTATATTTAAAGCAGTTAATTCTCGGTTACTTTGGAAACATTGGAAAAAAAGAGACAATGGTTCAAAAGACAGATTTGCGGTGTATCATAATACATTAGACAGCGATTTGTCAAACGTATTTTTACTTATCTTACTATGATATTGAATCAGTCTCGTACATAAAAAAAAAAAAAAAATTCAGGAAGGTGGTGATTAAAAATTACAAATTAAAAATAATAAATTATAATATAAAAGAAGAAATATTTACCCCAGTTTTTATATACGCATCAGCGACCTATATAAAACATAACATAATAATCCTGAGTAAAATATGTTATAATTATTAAAATGACGTACAATTTACGCATATTTAAATAATAATTATGATATTATTAGTCATAATTTTATGAGTAATGATAATTTTAAAAGTAGTTATTTAATCATATAACTCAAATGATTAACATTCAAAAATAATAAACACAAAACAGATACTTGATAAGGTGACCTCTACTAATATCGTAAAGATACACTTAAAAACATATTACATTCAATATAATAATAACAATATTTGTTAGTTCAGTAGTTCCTATAATAAAAGTTCGTTTCTATTTGTTCACCTCGGTAAAATATAATGGTATATTATTATTTTAAATTTGAAATTAATAATTATTGGCATAATCGATATTCTATTTTAAGTAGATTAAGCAGGTTCACCTTAAATAGTCATCAATATCGAATTTAATTGAGTAGTTTAATCTTTAATGTATAACATTTTTTTTCAAAAGATATGCTTAAGAAAAAACATTAAAAACACTTGAAGTAAAACAAACAAATAGCTCTTTCATTCCCTATTGAATTTCGAAATATGGTCAGGATGTATAATGCATCTGCAGAAATATACCTCCTCTTTATAGCAAGTCAATAATATGGGTAAACCATAACATTCTAAGGATTTGAAACAGAACATGCATGGTAGTGTTTTACCAATCATACGATTGTAACAAAAAATATTAATTATAATAATTATAATAAGTACAAATTATTGTAGTTGATTTATGGTCGTTGGCCAATGAATATAAGTGATAGTTTATTACGTAAAATTGATAGAATTCATAAAAAAAATCGATATCCTTATAAAAGTATAACATAACGATTCGATAATAACATAAATATTACCAGTATAAATATTTTTCACATATAATTTCTTTTTCAGTGTTGTTTATATAAATAATATAATATTTAGTTGTCCAATAATTACACAATTTATAGTGAAAATGGTTTTTATAAAAGGAAAAAAATATGACTGAAAACCGATTACGCATTCTGATTGTTTTATATGAAAACGCACCAAATATATACGCATACAATAATAATACGACAGCAACAGCTAGACAATTTCTGATAATTGAACGGCGGTGGTGATTGTTCGAAAACCGATATTTTCGAAAATGGTATAATGATGGGTTTTATTAAATCCTAAAATTATAGTCAACGACGTGAACTCGGAGGCGGGACGAGCGAAACATGGCATTATATACGCTCCAGGATTATCGAATACCGAAAACGAGAAAAATCCCATAATTAAACGAAAAACGTAAAATATATTACGAGCCTTGGACCTTTGTTCGCCATATCAATTAATTTGACAATATATTATATTCCGTATTAATAAAATAAATAAATAAAATAAGTCTTCCTTACAAGAGTCGAAATGATATTACTATAAATAGTATAAATATTATAATGTAATGTTCTAAACTCCGTCCGTTCTCCCACAGCGGTATGTATACAAGTAATGTAGACAATTAATATTAATCACTAAAGTCTATAAACTTAAAAAATCGTTAACAGTCTTTTAGTGAAGTTAAATCAAAAGTTAATACGCATGTGATCGGAATCGTAAAAACAATAATCCAAAAAGTCAAAATATGAACTCCCAATGGTCTGCCTATTATATATGCGAGCAGGAATACCTGTCGACGAGATAGTTGCCATAAAACGGTATTTATGTCTACATACTGCAGACGGGCACAGGCTTCAACGTCTTATAAGATGAAAAGAGCATCCCTCATCATCTTTATGGCACACGCGCGCAATAATAATCATATTATTATACATACATACGGAATGAAATACGTTTGCGAGTCGAAGCGCGCGACGGACAAAGGTCGAACAATCTTCGGTTCATTGTGCTGTCCTATCGAGCTGCAAAAGTAACATTCGATCCGACTTATCGCAATGGTATATTATTATATAATATAAAAACAATTATGCGCGTTGTCCGCCGCTGTATTTTCTGCAAGTTCCGTTTATGGCCATGACGACCCCACCGCTCACATATAACGTGTGATTATATTACCGCTGCGCCGTAAAGCTACATGCGTATACAATTGTATTATGTGTAAGTACAGCCGGTCGTCCCTTATTGCGCACAGTATATATAGAGTTTTTTTTAATCCTTTACCCGTAAAGAATTGAAGAAAAAAACTTACGTACCAACTAGAAGAAGAAAAAATAAGTACATACTGAGAATATTATCACTATATAATCATAATAATAATATAATATATATCATATTGTACAATATATAATATTATATACGTTCACACAGGATATGCGTATAAGACACCGCGACGACGACGACCGTGAACGACGGAGTATAATAATATTGAAGGTTGTTCAACTTGATGGTAGCGATGAATTTCGAGTCCAGCGGGCTGCCGCCGCTGCGATAACGACACATAATTTGCGCATAGAGCACAGCACACACACAATTGACACAACATCCACTACAGTGCAACGGTTGAGTCGCAATTTTTACTCATTATTATCATTATCATCATCGTCGTCATCATTATTATATTTTTAATCATAAATGTTATTATATCAACGAAATCAAATCAATGTGCCCGCCGATGACGCACCAAGTCTTTTTGTACGCGCGCGTTTCTATACCCAAGCAATTTGTCAGAACAACGTTCTAAACAAATTTATACCACAATATTGACGGTTGACAAGGTATTATTTTGTACGCTGTTAATATTATACATCATAGGTACAGCGTGTGTGTGTACTAATTTACACGGGAATAATGTGAAACGATTATTTCCATATAGTTATATTAGCTTTGCCATTGTAACCAACTTCCTACCCGGTGTACAGTTTAAGACCTATTTGAAGGTTATTGCCAGCAATTCTGCACATCGCATAAAAATGTATGTACAAAAATCTTAAATAATTATCAAATTAATTAAAGTATTTGATCCGAATTTTTTTAAAAAAAAAAACCACTTAATTATTCATTGAAATTAGCCACTTAATTAAAAGATACGACACGAACATTGAAACAAATATTAAAGATAAAACAGCTGACCGTAAAACTACAATATGAGCCAAATTTTTATATTCTAAGAGTGACGATAAAATTATAACTGTTTATGATTGATTTTATTATACTAGGATTTTACATTAAAAAGTTAAGTATAGTTAAATCTTAATAATGTTTGCCTTTATTCTAAAATCATTGGTAATTATTTGGTAGGTAACTACATAACTTATGAGTTATGAATATCACCAAAATACAATCCAAATATTCCATAAACCATTGAATGTAATTTCTGTATAAGTAGAAATGTAGAATATATTATAATTTATAATAAATACACGCGTGAGTAAGTATGTATTACATAAATATATATTTATATTATACTCTGAAATTGTTGATAATTAGGTACCTATATTTCAAACACATTAATATAATTGTATGTGAATCAACACAGTTATAACTACGATAGTTTTTACAAAAAATATAAATGTTCAGATTTTTTTAGATCTTGGAAATTGTTAAAAATTTAAAAAAAATCACGGAATTTTAAAACTAATTCAAGATATTATCTTTAAGGTCATTTGTCTTCATTCAGGTTTCCCGGACCTTCGTATATAGGTAATGCACATATATAAAATAATATTCAATTTTATCGTATTTATAATAATTGATAAAGGTAGGTACTGCTATATGTATAAAGTAAATATCATAGCTAAGACTGTTAATTTTGACATGATGCATTATTCAAATAAGACAAAATACATTTTTTTATTTAAAATCTCTTAAATGAATAGTTTTAGTATGACGTTGCAAATATTAAAACGTGAAAAAAATAATATTAACCCGGATCTAAGACTCACGAACAGCGCCCGACCTCTCTGTTGTTAATTTAAGATTGATTATTTTAATAATTATTATTAACAATACACTGCAACGACCGGAAAACTTCTTATACTTTGTCCTTACTCATTTTCCAAAGTTACTGACCATGTAAAATAATTGAATTTTAAATGAATACTTATTAATTATTATGTTATCTATTAAATATGAATAGTATACTATATATCTAGTTCATTCAATGGTTAAATAAAATATATGGTTAAATTTGAATATGGAAAATCAATTTTCTAAAAGACATAAATTAAACAAAATACTCCGTGAATTACAAATATAGATTTAATTTAAAAAATTAATACGAGTATACGAATTTAATAGTACTTACATTACAATATAGCTGAAAAAAACTTATTTAGATAGGATTAAAAAACACGGGTCAGAATTTAAATATAAGTCATAGTATTTTAAAACCTGTTGGATAACCTTTTTAATACTTATTTTCTTGAAATAAGAAAACCCAATATAGTGTGTAACGTATAAAGTGATGAATTTTTATTGTGAATTTGAAAGAAATATTTAAAACACTACTTTGAATGAAGCTATAACTGAACTAATATAGTTTTTAAAAGACTTTCTAAAAATAAATGTAGTAAACATTTTTTGACATATTTTATTGATTGTACTATAGTAGGTATGACATAAAACTTAGGCTTTATATAATTTTCATACCTCAGGACTAAAAATTATTCATTTAATAATTAGTACACCTAAAGTTGTTGTATCTAAAAACAATAGACATTTTTTAATGATTATATAATATAATGTCTGTAAATTATATAATTTGTGAACAAAAAAAATAAAAAATAAAAACGTGTGCAATATATATATATTATATTTTACAACTATTGGTCAGTTTACTTTATGTTTAAAAAAATTATTAAAACCATCATAAGAAGAGTGTATTATCAAAGATACTAATTAGGTGTGGAAAGTTAAAGTCAAAATCAAAACAATTTGTTACATGATACTTTTTGACCAAAAACGTGGTCACAATTAATATATGTCATCACTGAAAACTACTAAAGTTTAAATTTTTAAACGTGTCATTACTACAACAATTAAATAGCAAATTAAAAAATCATAATAAGTAATAAAAAAATACTACAAATTTTATTTTAGTTTATGAAATATATTTTAACAAATAAACTAATTCGTTAAATACCTACATAATACATAACGTACACTATTTTGACACATGTGTGTTTAAAAATACATTAATATTAATTTAGTAAATTTAATCATTTTGTTAAAGCGTAAAAAATGTAGAATTAATTATTGTCATTATTCATTATTAAATAGTTATTGATTAATTACATAAACAAGCAGATAAAAACTTGTTTGTTTTATATTTCGTGGACTTGTTTATTATTTGCTTGTTATTATGATAGAAAATATGGAATAATTATTATTAAAACTAATTTAAATATCTCATAGGTGCCTGTACATTGTTTTTATTATTTATTCGAGGTGTAATATATTTATATAACATGAATAATGATTCATGAGTATAAAAATGTAACTTGATATTGGGAAATAATAAAATGTCTAACGTGAAATGTGTGCACAGAAGAAACTTATCCACCAGCAATACTTTTCAAGTGGGTAACCTATATATTTTTAAACTTATATACCTAAAGAAAAATACGTTTAAGAGTAAAAATTATTTACAAGTGTATTTAAGCACAAGACAAGTCATTTACCACGGGAAATTCAAACAAACAATGACAAATGCTATAATTAAATGAAATGACCTCAGAATATGTTAAGGTATAAAAAAATCAGATTAACGATCATATGTTGTTTATAACTTTTACATATAAATTTAAAAATACAATTAAAAAAAAACCACACGATACAGGTACACAGCAGATGAGCAGCGTATGGTATACAGTACGGTGTGTTATTGTTTTATGTATTTGAAAGCAATGCGATAAATCTTAGCATTCTAAAAATGATTCTGAAGGAACTTCTCCATAAAAAGAGTAAAACCACACTTGCTTATATTTTTCTATACATCTGTTAATGCTTTTAAGTTGTAACTATAGTTACAATGTACTATAATTATAGTTCTTTGTTCTTAAAAATTATAGAAATAATAAAAAATTACCTTTTCACAAATTACCAACTACTAGACTCAATTTTAAATTAATATGCAAGGCCACGTGAAATTTTTGGAACTTTTACTCGTACAGAGTTAGAAAAAAGGTAGACGTATATCCATAATTAAAAAAAAAATGGGTCAAAAAAATAATACAACACACACTTCCGATTTAACTTGGAAAACTTTGAGCAGTTTTAGCAAAGGTCAAGTTTATCAGGTTCTGTCCAAGAACCGGTAATTAGATTTCTGTATAAATGCGTCGATCGTCATTTAAATCACGGGTGTTGTATAAATTTCTGAAGGTTGCAGAAGATAATATCGTTTCGTAATAATTTTATTGTGATGAGAAGAAAGAAAATATGTATTATGAATGTGTTTTTTGTCAGACAAACTCGTAAATAATACTTTTCAAGGCTCGAGGTGTATTTTGGAGTATTATATTAGTCATGAACCGGCTGCATGCGTGTTGGCCTATTAAAACGGGTTGTTCTAAGAATATGATGGGCGCCAAGATGGTTAATCGATAAATAATTATCTGGAATTTTCGACCGATCGTGACTTTGTGCTTCCTGGTGCAATTTTTAACATTGTAACTCATAAACTTGATCAATGAAGTAGCCGCAAGGAAACCAATTGAAGCATTAAAAAAAATCCCACAATATATTAGAATATATATTATTAGCGGTACTCATTTAAAATGTTAGTAAATACTAAATAATCAGATTCAGACTAGAAAATAAAAAATATAAATATTGTTAGGAATAGGTTTTTACAAATTTTTCTTACTAGTTATATGATAAGACAAAATAAAACTTTTATATTTAAGTTTGATAAATTACACTAAAATAAAATTTATTTTTAATGATTTCACGGTTAACTCTATAGCATTCTGGTGAGTGATACACAGATTACATAATAACCTTAAATCTTGAATAATCACGAGTAAAAGAACAAAAAGAAATATTATCAAGATTTAATTATTATAATATACAAAATATGGTATCGATCATTAAAATTTAAAATAGTCATAGTATTGTTCACTTTAAATTCTGTTTATATTATTTGTATAGTTAAAACGATTGAGTGGAATGCATAATTACTTCATATTAATATTTAATATATTATATAATATGATATTATTATTAAAATGATCAATTATTAAGGCTTGCTTGAAATTTAATAACGAAATAAATACAAATTTATTTACCTAATTAATTTTTAAATTAGAATTATTTTTCAATATTATATTTAAAATTAGTTTATTTAATTGTTTTAAAAATAATCTTACACTTTCAAAGTGTTTTCTTAGTTATACCTATCAATAATCTAACTCTTATAAAATGTCATAGAAATTTTATTTATTGATAGATTTTTAAATCATAAAAACTCTATTAAGTATTAATGACTTTATTTAATGTTGGGAAATTAAAATAAATCACGTACAATTTTCCAAATAATTATCGTCTTTTTATGCAAATAGTAAATACCTACTAAATACTTACCATTTGACATTTTAATAAAATGGAGAATATTAATTATCCTACTTAAAAAAACTTATTTAATAGTGAAACTTTTGTTAAGGAATATTTTGGCAGCACTTAAATAAGTACAATATCTATTATGCGGAATAAATAAATCGATTAAAATGCAAATTTTAATTATAATTATAATTATTTTTGAGTTTTGCAAAGAAAATTAATATGAATTGTGTACGCAGTAAACAATTGATAAAAACGAAGACACCAAATTTATATAGTGTATCATAATAATATAATTTATGAAATTATTCTTAGAATAAAAGTGCGAAAGTTCTAAGTGCAATTTTTAATGTGAATTGAGATACGCTTTGAAACATATACCCGTTACCATTAACCAGTATCCAGAAACGTTCAATTTTCTCCAGTTGCATATAAATAACAAATTTATCGTTGTGGCTAAAAATAGATGGTGCGATTAAAAATATTATACTGTGATCCCGTTACATTTAATTTTGACCTTTCTGGCGAATTATATATAATAATGATAATAGTCAGATCAACTAAACCAGTTTTGCATGTATTCCAATATAGGTACACGCCATCTCCTAGCAAATGTGTGTTCTTATGATTATTATGATGACGACGATGATGATAATAATAATAACATATATGCTGATCTGCTAATATGTTCGTAGCACCACGCAGTTTACATGTTATTTTTTGTAAAGGTTAATATAATTCGTGAAAACGCTTTTAGGCGAAATAAGTACGCATCAATTTAGTAGGTACAGACAAATTTAATAAGGACATAGTCATCTAAGGTTTAATATTTAAAATAGTATTTCTCTACTATTTTAAAAATAGCAATATACAGGTTGTTTGGATCAAATCGTTTTCCACACTTTTAAGCCTCTTTGCGAGTTATAATAAAAATTAAAACTTCTTTAATCGCATTTTTATACTACACGATATAAACAAAGTTTGTTTTTGAACTTTTTGTCTCAACAGGGTTTACAATGTACGTGTAATAGCTAATAGGAGAAATCTTTCACAGCTGTTTTCGGTTTGTCATGATGATGTCCAAAAATAAAAATAAACAAAATACCAGTGGAATGTTGTGTAGTGAACCTGCAGGCCGAATACGCAAAAGATAATATGCGTTTACTTTTAATAAAGGGTTAACGAAATAATGGGTACCATTTAGCCGAGATATAAAATACAGATTGGACGTGAACCATTGAAAAAAAAAATTACACACACACAATAGAGAATACCGAAAACAAAAACCGTCTGATGGGTCCGGAAGATAACAAGATTTAATGGGCGGCAATAAATTGGCTGGGTTTTTGTCTGGACTGTTATAGGTGGAAAACTTGTATTTCTCAACCCAGTGTCCCAAATTTATTCAGTGAATAATAATTATTACGCAACTATTTAAAAGGTAAAACATTGATTTAAGCGATTCTTAAAGCTTGTTCCTCAGTAATACAGATTTTAAATTCAACGCCGTAATTTGTCTTTTCATACAAGAACTACAAACCCAAAGACTATAACGGTTAAAATGTAAGTCTAAAACCGTTACTTTACAAGCACGCCAAGTGCCAACAAGTTATAAAACCATAAAAACGTTATGTGCCCCTTCAATACAGGCATAGGTACATCAATATTAATAAGTGATTCTATAATTTTTTTTTTTTTTAGTACGCTATTTTCGTAAAATATGAATGTATTTATTTTGAAAATCAACGACTTTTAAACAGATTTTATAAAAATAAATAGCAAATATCAGTCAAACATTAATAAATTTTAAGTATATCTTATGGTACTAAAAAATTGTTTTAATAAATTTTTCAATTTATCATTTATTAAACGCTAATTGTTAATTAGATAATTGTTTTATGTTTTATAATAAGAATAATTTAAAATAAATTTACTGAGCCTATTTATTACATACGTACATTTTTAAAACAATGTCTTATTAACAGCGCATTTCTCTTCTAACGTGTTATTTATCATAATATTATATACTACAAGTCAATAAGTATATTAGTTCAGCTTCAGAACTTATTATAGTAAAAAAATATAATACGTCTTTCCATTATAACCAATTATAAACATATGTATTATTAAATGAATAATAAGAAAAAATAAAACCGGTTTGGAATAAATGAAAAACCAAATGAACTGGCTCATACCATTATTTGTTTATTATATTAATTGTTTTTTATATAGGTATAATATAAACTATATATTATTATAGAATATTAAATTTGTTGATGTAACCTGGGTTGAACTATAAATATTAGTTGGATGCTTAGATGCAACTTAAATTTTAAAGCGTGGTACATTGTTAAAATATAAAACGGTTTTTGCTTTCAGACGTTCATATGCTCCGATATAAATTTAAATTTCAATATTTCTAATATCAATCGCTGATTTTATCTTACTAAAGAGAAAGATATTTATTTGCACGTGCAATAATACTTAACCTAACCTTTCGAATATATTATATGTGTAACGAATTTCCGGTTATATTGCGTTCCAAAAAAATATGTCGATTATAGTTAGAAGTTATATTCATTTACACAGTGTACATAACGTATTAGGTTTGGACCAACACCGAAGAAAAGGGAACAACCATAAATTATCTACATCGAAAGACCGAAAATCAATATTTGAAAAGTACTGAACTCGGGTTAGGGGAATAGGCCAGTGTTACAGTAGAATTTGTGAAAATTAAAATCCTAAAATGGTGAAGCTATAAGGTTTTTGTTGTCTCTGTGTATGTTTTAATTTGTTTGACCATACACGCAGAATATTTCATGTATTTTAATGGTACTTTTTGTTTCTGACCTTTTTAATTTAATTGACCACTAACAACATGCAACTAAATTCTCCAGGGAAATTTATATATTGCCACATAAAACTATCTAATACAACATGCTGCGCCCCCATTTGAAATAAATTAACGAATATCAATTAAGCATATATTTTTAACATATTTATCGATAAAAATTAATTTAATGACCAAAAGTATATCTTTGCTATAAAAAACTAATAAACCAATTAAAGTAAGAAATTTACGATTTTTGCTTAAAATATAACTAAAACTTAAAGTAAAATAAAAATACTAAAATAAATAGATATATATTATTATACAATAATACAATATACATAGACATATAAATCAACTTTATTTTAAATAATAATATTATAAAAATTGGGTAGAATTATTAAAGAAAAAATTGAACAAGTACCTACATACCACAGAATATAATATAGAGAGCAGCATAGAACTTTTCAAGATGATTTTTTCTACACAAAGTATACTTTTATTCGAGTGCTTTATTATTATTGTAAAGTATATTATATACATCTTATAAAAACTTTGTATCAATATTGTTCAATTGAAGTACCGGCGTCCGTTGAATGTGTCAGACACTGCTTGTTATCAACGTAAAATCGTGAAATGTCTGTTGAAGATTTTATTTGAAACGGTTTTTTTTATCAATTTTTTTTTTTAAATATTATAATGATATATTACTATTACGGACCTTTGTTATACTGAAATATTGATATTAAAATTTCTCAAGTTCTTACTGTGTACAAAATAATAAGGTAACGGTAAAAATAAACATATGTGTAAATGTGTAACTCAATACCAATGTGAAATTATCTTATTATATTATATACATATAACATTACAATGTTCTGATACGTGGTATTTGTCGATACCCATTACATAGGCATGGATACCACTGATTGCAGTAACACCTCGAATAAATCTAATAAAATATTCAGATCTTACATATTCGTTGTCCTGGTTAAAAATTAACTAGTAAAAAAAGTATTTATGTGTAATGTATAAATGAATTCAATTGGTTATGAACGAGTTCAAATGTCATTGTTACACCGATTGTTGGAGGAGTTACTTTAACATATTAAAGTAAAATACTAATTAAATTATTTACTTTAATACACTTGCATCTATTTAAGGTCTTAAAATAAATATAAAATAATGAAATAAAATGCTGTATTATGAATTAAATAAAATTTAATATTACACTATGTGAACAAATTATTATTTCTTTAATTAAGAAATAAAATAAATTTAGTTATTATATTTCAAGTTCTATTACCTAAAATGAAATATTTTATTGATTGAAAAATAATAGTATTTAAAATAATTGAAAGTCGTGTAATATTTCAAAATTGCATGGGTTATAAGCAATAATATTTTACACGCCAATTTGAAAAAAAAAACATTAATAAGTAGTTGGTCAACACAGCCCTGAACTTTTACTTGAAAGATTATTACAAAATACTAAGTATATGTTTCGGATATATTGGCGTCTATTGGTTTATAAAGTTGTTATCTTGGTTACAAAGGCGTAGCTAATTCATGTTCATAATATTACAACACAAATATACGAGTACTGGGCGATTATATATAGGTACGTCAAACGCACACACCAGCACGCATTTAGTAAGTACATACATTAACATGTTAAATTCGTGTTCAAACAATGATCTTGCAAAGTCGTGAATAAAAATCTAAAAATCAATATATCGTTATATGATAAACTATTCATATAATATCTTATTCTAGTGATGAAAATATATTCTAAGCTATATCAGTTTTGGTTTTCATAATGAATAAAATAATTTTTAATTTAAAATAGCTAATTTATTATTGTTATTATACCAACGAATGATGATTATTATGACATTATTATTAACATTTTAATCAATTAAGACGAGAACTCATTATAAATTAATTAATAATAACTGACAATATTTAATGAAATTATTATTATATTGATAGTTAAAAATACTTGACTTATCTGTGCAGAACCAGATTATTTTCTTTCATAAATTATTAAAATGTACATATTTTAATCTATCATTACATCGATTTAATAATGCATTTATTGTTATGACTTAAACTAATTTAAAGTATTATAATATGGCATAATAGTGATTCTATAACACCGTAAATCAAATCATGACTTCATTCACGTGTAAGCGTGAAGTCAAGTATAAATCCAATGTAATCAACGCATATTTTTCTGAAATTACGAAAAATGCGGGCAAATCTCAATGCATTTGATGATGATTAAGTTGAACGAGAAAAATTTTTTTGTATATAATCTTGATGAAACTATATGTATTTTAAATAAATGCAAAAAAAAAATTCTAATTTCATCAGAAATAAAGTTGTGCGCGTGGATAGACATTATTATTATTATTGTTAAAAGCCACGACGAAACTATTGGTTTCCAATTTTTCTGTTCGGACAGGCGACCGAGTGGTGGCAGCAGTGTGCGACTGTGCGAGCGAGGCTGCTGGGGGTGCGTGTGTTGCGCCGAGGTACTACTTATAAAGAGGTAGCCCGTTGTATGCGCAACGTTACACAAGTATCACGCGCAAACCTGGACACAACTTTTTCGCCGACAGAACATTACGATCAGTGAGTGGTGAAACACGGCGGTTTAGAATAAATACAATTTCGTTCCGTATACAGTAGTATATTCCGGTGTCGTGTTTTTATTTTTAAACCAACGTCTTACACACAAACCATAGCCAGGTAAAAAATTTATTTTAACATTAAGATTTGTTTTTCTCTGTCATATTTAACGGAGAAGACAGACAATAAAATACGTTTTTAGATTCAAACCAGGCATAAATAAAAAATATCTATAAAATAATAACATTATTATAAGCAATATTATACCTACCTACTATACCTACTTCTAATATAATTTAAATACAGAAAAAATTTTTAAACATCATTGATTCTTTCAATTCATTGTTACAATGATTAATATTTTTATCTCGTGTTTATTTTGAGATCAAGTTAGCTATAGAAAAATTGACCTTTATTTAAATTATAATATTCAACTTACATTACTATTTTAAATATTAAAAAATATACGTTATATACTTTATTTTAATACATTATTAAAATACAGTAGATTTAAGTTACAAAAAAAAAAAATTGCAACTGAATTTAATAATTTATAAATATAATTAAGGTTCAATATATTTAGACTAATATTCAACAGCAACAAAAAAAAACTAAAACTCATATTAAATGGGAATTTATAATTTTCTGAAAAATAAGTAGGTATATCAAAATAATAAAATGTAGGACGTTAAAAATAAATAACATAGTAGTTAAATAATGTCATATTGCACAAGTATAAAACACATGACAATCAATAAATATAATTAAATATACTGAATTGTACTGAAATTCATTGTTTAGTAAATATTCTAGAAAACTGATAGATTTGAACTATAGTATGTAATATATTTTAAATTTGTATTACTTGAAAAGTAACTATTTATGAATCGTTTTAATTTTTAAGTCTTAAAATATAAAATAAATATATCTCATATTAAATATTAATTTAATTACGTAGTTTTTCAAATGTTTTACTTTAATAAGTGGTATAAGAGTTGTAGTTGTTGAATTGCATTAATTAAGATATTGGAAACTATAAAAAAAAAGTACTATAAGAGGATATATTATATATAATTAATATTAGGTAGGTACATTTTTGTATAAAAATTAAATTTAAAATAGAATAACTGAAGAATAATAGAATTAGTGTGTATAATAATTATATTTTAATTCTAATTTAATACTCGACATATTTTATCAATGAAAACAAATCTATAGTTAAAAATAAAATATAATTAAATTTAAATGCATAATACTATAATACACCAATTGAAATAAAATGGCCTCAACCTAATTTAAAAAATATTATTAATTGTTATCAAATATAACTATAGAGTTTTATTTTATTATTAATTTAATGATCAATTGATTTTTTTTCAATGCCAATTTTTGAAATATCGGAATCTCAACAAATGATAAAACAGCAACTAGAAAGATAATATAAGTACAAATAATTGAAAAACTACTAATCAAAAGAAAGTCATTGAATAGATCATATTCATGTCATTGAAGTTTTTAAAACTAAAACATAACATTCTCTGTATTGTTTTTGACGCACGTAAGATAGGATGAAGGGTTTCCTAACGTTAGCTTTACATAAGCGGCCCATCTATATTGTTTTTATTTAAATTATAAATTGTCTTTAAATTTAAATTAATTAAATTATTTTATATTATAAAAAATACTATTTGTAAAAATTTATAAGTTTAACATTGCAATCGATTTATTACAGAATGAAAACTATAATCTTGGGACTATGCCTGTTCGGAGCCCTTTTCTGGAGCACTCAATCCATGCCTGTTGGCGAAGTAGCACCCGCAGTTCCAACTGAAGCAGCACCTCAAAAGCAAGTAGAAGCTAAACCAGAAACTAATGCTGCTTCGCCAGTGAGCGACGCTAAGCCCGAAAGTGATGCGAAACCTGCAGATGCAAAAATCAAGCCTACTGTTAGCGAAGTTAAGGCTGAAAGCGATCCAAAACCTTCAGGGGAACCTAAACCTGAAAGCGACGCAAAGCCTGTTGTAGCCAGCGAGTCAAAACCAGAAAGCAACCCTAAATCTGCCGCTGTTGTTGAATCCAAACCTGAAAATGACGCGGTTGCACCAGCCACTAACAATGATGTTAAACCAGATAGCGCTGTAGCACCAGAAAATAAACCAGTAACTGACGCCAAAGCTGAAACTGAATTGATCGCTGAAGCTAAGCCAGAATCCAAACCCACCAGTGACTTAAAAGCTGAGCCAGAAGCAGCTAAGCCTAATAGCGAGGTACCTGTAGCTCTACCACTCAACCCAACTGAATCACAAGACGCAAAGGCTACCCAACAATCCATCGAGACCAATCAAGTTGAACAAGCAACATCTGCAGCTGTACAAGCCGACCCAGCTACTGCACAAGCCGATCCAGCTGCTGCACCCGCTGCTGCTCCTGCTGCCGCTCCCGTTGCTGCTGAAGAAGTCAAACCGTCTGGATCTGCATCGTCAACTGAAAACAAAGCTGCCGAAGAACCATCCAAACCAGCTGAGCCACAAGCCGCAAAGCCAGTGGAAGATGCTGTACCGGCTGCCAGTGAAATATCTGAAACCAAGGTATCACCCACAGTACCTGAAGTACCTGCAGCACCTGCAGCACCTGCAGTACCTGCAGTTTCTGATCCAGTAGCTGCCCCTGAAGCTGAAAAGAACGCTGTACCCGCCAAAGAAGCAAATTCTGCGGAGCCAGCCGTTCACTCAGAAGCTCAACCAGCCGAAGATAACAAAAAATCTGCCGCTGTGGTATCTGCAGAAAACCCAAAACCAGTTGAAGAACAAAAACCTGCCGAAGTAGCAAAACCAGCCGAACAACCAAAATCTGAAGCTTCAGCTGAAGCACCAAAACCGACAGAACAAAGTGCAGCGGAAGAACCAAAAAAAACAGAATCTTCCAATGATGAAAAGAAAGAACAGCACTCCGTAAACAAACGGGACGCAACCAAAGAAAAGAAGCCCATCGACTCAATTATGAAGAAACAAAAAACAAAGAAAACCAACTAGGTAATCAAAAATGACAAGACTGAATAGCAATATAAACGAACCAACTACTAAAAGGACCAGAATAACGTCCAGAACAAATAAACAACAATATTTGTCATATAAATTTAATACAAAAAAAATATATATCATGTACGTCTATAGTGCCATTCCTCCCAAAAATTCATGAACCGATGAAGTTGGTTTCTAATTAGACTTAATTAAAATTTTTTTTATATATACATAAATCATAACAATTTTTCACAATGGAAACAATTTGTAGTGAAATTAATTGCTATTTATTCAGTCATTCTTCTGTGTGATATCAATTTATAAATAATTTATTTATAGGCGACTTATTTATAATAATTTAAATGAACAAAAACATAAATACTATGTTAGTTTTAAGTTTCTATTTAGCTATTAGGTTGTTAAATGATAGTATTTAACTATTTACACATTATGTACCTAATTTATTATACAATGACAGATTGTCATATATCAACAATAGAAAATTATACGCGATTTCTTAAAATTGTGTTTTTTTATTATAATATTTTATAACTCCTTTATTGGTGATTGATTTTTACAAAATAAAAATCAAACAGATAAGATAATAATTGATATAGAATTACTCAATAACTTCTATATTATTAAAGCAAAACATAAAACTTCAACTGTATAACGACATTATATATGTGTATGTTTATAGCATAATTTTTATTAAGCTAATAAACATACTTAGCATAACATCCTCAAGTGTGCGTATGCGTGTGATACAAATTAGCATACATAATTAACATTTAACAAAATATAATTGCTTGGAAAACGACTTAAGAAGGCGTTTTGAATAGGCAATTTAGGTGCATCCGAGTTGTCAATTAAAACAATAGTCTATGTTCCAATAACCAAAAGTAAAAAATACGACAATTAAAATAAATAATGAAAATGAACTTTCACAGGTCACAGGATATACATGGATACCACAAATAACCTACCATGGTTAATAAATTGATTTTTATTGTTTTAATCAGTTGGGAGTAGATACAGTAAAAACAATAATATGCTAAAACATTCAAATAATCCAAACGGTTATATGTTAAATAAAAAATAATTGTTCTCTGCTTGGAGGTGTGTGAAAAATAAAAACAAAACAAACGGAACTCGGTGAATGTGCACTGTGCATTTATCAACTTTGTACCTTTATAATTTAGTCGATGCCTATGGATTTCAGCCATAGAAGCATAACAAAAGGAAAAAACACCACACGACTTGCTCGAAATTAATAAATTTGACTGAACACTATGACGTTAAAACATCGATCACTACGCTATCAATTTTTTCACTTTATAAAATATAAACAAATAAGAACATACTAACAAAATAATACAATAAATTATACTGCTACTATATAGGTAGGTATAGCAAACGCTACTCATAATAATGTTACCGTTATATGAATATATTCATTTTTAAAACACCGTAGGAAAGACATAGAATCATATTATTATTAATAATAATAATTAGTAATTTGTATATTTTACTCCGGACCACGCTGTACTATAGTATTATTCCAAGCGGTCGATATAATGAGCGCATTGAAACACACGTCGAGCATAAGTATAAAAAATATATATAATATGTATAATATATATATATATATATACGGAGCACACGAATAGCTGATGTAACGTAATTATGTTAAACTAACCTAAGTGTGTTAAATCAGTGAGTAAGGCGTTTTAATGAACATTTTATTATAGCTGTAAAATAACATCGGGATAACAGCCGTCTACGGCGGAGGTCAAACGGACCGGTTTTGAAATTGGACTTCAAGTTCAGAACTGGTTATTCACCTCTCTTGGCTGTCACTGTCGCGTTTTTTTTTTAAAGGAATTTTGTGCGTGCACCGCCCGCGGGCTGTCGACTGCAGTGAGATGGCAGAGGGATCAGATTTATGGTCATTTTTCTTTCTTATCGCCTAATGCTTTAACAATTCGTACAACTTGAGATAGTAAATTTTATTCTAGTTCAAAGATTTTATCAATCTGTTAAATGAGATTGTTAACTTTACTTAGCATTTACTGGAGGAAGTAAAAAAGTATGATATAGGTGTTAATGGCAATTATATATAATATAAATTACAGTTAAAGAATTAATGTTTATCAAATTTATATCGATTAAAAATTACTAAATTTAAAAAAAACCCGTTCATATAAAATTATTATTTATTAAAAATCACAACAATTAAAAACCATTAAATTTAATCAATTTTACCTGATTTGTTAGCATTTGAAATAAGAGCACTCCAGCGGACCACCAATCTACAGCATGACTATAATATGGTTCGGACTCTAAAACTTCTGGAGCTATAAGAAAAATGAGCTAAATATAAAATACATTGTTATAAAATATTTAAAATAACTAACCCATATATTGAGTAGTTCCACAGATGGTAGATGTACGACAGCCTTGTGGAAGCCATTTAGATAGACCAAAGTCAATTAATTGAAGATGACCATTATCATCTAATAATATATTTTCTGGTTTTATATCTCTATAAATAACTCCGGCATTATGTAGAAAATCTGTGATAAAATATGTTTAGTATAAATATTAAAATATATTTATATCAAAAATAATATAACCCAATTTAAAATATTTTTTATAAGTAAAAAATTGATTTAAAAAAAAAATTTAAACAGTGCTATTCTTCTTTATTCGTTCAATCTTTAAAAAATAACGTTAAAATTGATAAATAATTTATTAGGTATAAAGTCAATACTGCACTAGATTTATTTTGAAGTTTAAAATTATTTATGGATAAATTCTTTAAACATTTGTACTTCATAAATTATAGAAAAATAACTATAAATACAAATATTATATTTTTAAAACTGCCAGCATTGCATGTAAATAATTATAACTATTATTGTCTACAGGCTCCTTCAAAAATAAAAAATAAAATAAATTTATTACACCAAGCATACTTAAACACATTTTTTAATTTAATAATTATTTCATTCGAATTCTGATTTTTTTAAATTAAACTATAGTTAAATACTACATTTTCAAATAAACAATTTGAAAAGAATATCAAATTGCAAAAGAAACTTCTTTAGAAAAATCTAAATCACTTTTATTTTCTCTGTAAATTAAAAAACTGGATTAATTTTTTGAAAATGTTTAATTATCTAAATCGAAATTTGAATAAGTAATTTTAAGTTATTTAACTTTTTGAACTAAATAATAATGATAATGAAAAAATAAGATCTATGCAGTGGCATAGCCATGGGGGGGGGGCAATGGGCTATGCCCCCCCCCATTGACTGTATTAACTTAATATACAAATGAACTCTTATTGTTAATTGTTGATTATGTTTTTTAAGTATTTTGGATTAAACCCCCACCCCCATTTCAAAATCCTGGTTATGCCACTACCACCGGATAAATGATAATTTGAAAATTATAGTAATTAATAATAATCTATCAACATTTAATAATTTGTAAGATTATCTAAACAATAAATAATTAAATTTATAAAATAGAACAAATAATTTGTATTTTTGTAAAACCAATTTTTAAGTATTTTATATTTTAATAACTCAGAAATTACTATTTCAAATTTTATTTAGATAGGTACATTAATATTTTAAAAAATAACATCCATTTAATAATTTATAGGGTGACTTCATTTTTTTAAGATCTAATGTCTGCCACTGAATACTCTAAAAATGGTATAAAAATACAAGTATTTCAAATAAAGTTCTTACAGACTTTAAGATTCCAAAAATTCAGGGTTAGAATAGATTTAAATATTAATTAATTATCAAAATAAAAGCTATATAGGAAGGATGTTGAATCATCCTTTATTTAACTCTATAATATTAAGATGACGATTATCTTATCAATTTTAAAATAATAAAACTTTTAATTATATTATGAACAGTGGGTCAGAAAAAATTTCTACAAATTTGAATTTCCATCAATATTTTTGTATATATCTATAAGAGTGACTTAAGAAAATATGTAAAACAATATTAATTTTTAAATGTTATTAAAACAAAGAAGTTTGTAATAAGTATTAGCACTTAATAGTAAATTTACTTTTTGGAATATGTCAGTAGCTCTTTTGTCTTAAATACTTATAATATTTAACTTAATAATAAATTGTATTATATTATATAAAAATCAATAAATTTGTCTGTGTTAATTAAGTATTGAATAATATTTAAATATCCCATGAAATGCTTAGTTATTTTTAAAACTCTACACAGTACTTAATATTGTAAAATATATTTTTTACCAAAAAAATATTTTTTTTTATTTTTTTTCAAACGGAAAAATTATATAGTACAGTTATACATGATATCATTGATTATAAATAGTATTTATAAGCATATTTTTACCATTAATTAAACAATGGTAAATGCATTTCATTAGTTTATAAGTAATGGAAAAATTTATCAGCAGGGTCAGCATGTCTAGTGGTACGGCAAAAAAGATATCTGTTATTTAAAGATCCAGATTTATATGTTCAAAAAGAGTCAAAATATAATGCTATTAAACTTAAAGTAATATATTTAATACACCCTAAAATAAAAAAATAATATACTTGACTTACATGAAGCATTTACAAAACCAATAAACATAACAATAATACATTGATAAATAAATATAAAACCCAATATATACTAACATTAATATACACTGATTACATATCTACATTAGTAGCAGTGGAATATTTAGAGAGGGGTAAGTGGTTATAATTTCAACTAAAATTAATTAAAAATTAAAAAAAGATATATTAATAGTTTGAAGAAAGAATGAAGTGTTATTATACCTAACAAGTAACAGGTCACACAAAGAATAAAAATTAATAATATATGTCCATTATGTCCTGTTGAATAACTTAAAAATAGTTTTTTCAATTTTTTGTTTCATGAATAATTTTTTTTTAAAACCCCCCAAAAAATAAGCCGATCTGCTACTGATGAGTAAAATAATAGAAAAATCATTATAACTTTGGTAAAAACTTAGTTACTTAGGACTCTAGTTACATTATCACTTTTGTAAAGATTATAAAGAAAATTAATGATTCATAATTTGTACAGCTATTGAGAACACTATTCATAAACCTAACAGATTTAAAATAACATTAATATTAAAAATAATTAATAAACAAATGCTATGATTGTATGAGATATAATATTTTAAAGTTAACTATAGTTATATATGATTATGATAGTAATTGATACCTAGTTTAAATTACAGATAATATTAAAGAAAATGCAAAGAATAACAGTTTTGATTTTCCACGCTATTAAGTTATGTCAACTGTAATGTTAAGTTAGATACCTATTTCTATGCAATGCATGACTTCTAAACACAGTTATAAACTCATATAATTGAATTACTTGCATGAATTAAAATTCATTTTTTAATGATATTAATTTATAGATTGTTTACAATTTGTTAATAATGTAAATTATTTATTAAACAATGCATAATACCTATTATAATAACTAATTCAGCAAAATAAACACGACATAATTCTTCAGGTAGCGGTCCACATTTTTGTAATAGTTTCAATAATTCACCACCTCCGACATACTCACTGACTAGAAATGATAAAAATCAGTATCAATATTAAGTACTAGTAAATAAAAAAACATAGCATAGAAATTACACAGATATTAAACAAAAAATAAATTAAAAAAACTAAAATAATAAATTACAATGAGTAACAGTTTCAAAATATAATTAGGTAATAGTGGACTTACCAATAAACAATTGATTTCTATTTTGCCAAAAAAATGGACAATTCACAATAAATGGGTGATGACCACATAATGATTGAATTTGAACTTCATTCTTAACTTGTTGTACTCCATTTTCATATACAATCTATTGTTTGTAAATATATTTAAATTATATCAAAAACTAAATTACTTTTAAATTGTATTAAAAGTACATTGGTATTAAACATCTCTTTGGGTTACATATAATTATATCAATAATTTAAAAGTCAAATAAAAAATTTAAATCAAAATTATTTTATTAATCACAATTTTACAACAACAAAATATTGTTTAATAAATAAAACTATAATTTAGTGAAGGAATAAAACAAAATTATAGGTTAGTTTAAGTTTCAGCTATATTCTTATTTAGTTTAAATTTTGTGTATTTATAATACCATATAACTATAGTAAAAACTAAAATTTTATTTATTTTTTTTTCCGAGAAAAAATTATTTTAGATCTGCTCAATTTTTACAATAAAAATTTGAATAAGATTAAACTAAGAATCCAATGACTGACATTAATTCCTTTGCATTTTTGAGGTATTCTATTTTTATTAAGTTTATTAGACACAATCATTAATTTTAAATTCAAGTTTAGTTACCAATGATTTTTCCAATACTTTCATAGCATATAAGTCACCACTGGAATTCAATTTCTTGACTTTGTAAACTTTGCCAAATACACCATTACAAATTAATTCTAAGCTCTGAAAATATACTTTATGTTAACTAAATTTAACTATGAACATTCAATTTTGAATAAATTATTAATGGTTTAAAATAATCGAAATTATTTTAAATTAAAACATGCTTATATTTATTATAAAAATGTAAATATTAAAAATCTATCCTGTCAATGCACAGGAAATACTCTTCTTTATAAAATATATAATAGTTGCTATTGCTCTAAACTTAACCGGAGGAGAATTGTAATCGTGGAAATACGGAGTATCTTTGTATATTATGTGGGAGATAGACATAGAAAACAAATGCTGGTGTAGTGGCCTCTTAATAAAATAATTAAAAATGTATGAAACAACGGTTTTTTATAATTATATTCTTGAAAATTATAATGCAGTTGAAAAGACCGCTGTGCGACTAATGACATAATGTAAACTAGCGCAACTAACGCCGAGTTTACTATAGTTTGTATTATAATATTGGCCAATCATAGAATATTTTAAGCAATGTTACTAATTAAGTTGTAAATCAAATTTTGTATTGAATGAAGTATTGATTGAAATTATTTAAAAGCTACTCAATTAATTATTCTTATAGATCTTATATGCATTTTTTATTTTACTAAAATTCTAATTATAGTACAAAATTCAGTTTTCATATAGGTAGTTTTATGTTTTATGAAATGTTGGATAGCAACTTTAAGAACTATGAAAACAAATTTAATTCAGAAAAACAACATGAATTTATACATAAGCAATCTGTATTATTGTATAGAAATTAAAATAAAATCAAATAATAAAACATGATTTTTTTTTTATTTTACATAAACCATATAATCTATTCCTTAGGGTCATAAATAACAAATGTATAAAAGAATAAAATAATATGACTAAACATTTTTATACAAATAGTAAAATTATACGAAAAAAAGTAAGACAATCAGTAAATATTAAAAATAATATCCAAAATGTCATCATAAGTTAGAATTAAAATAAAATATTTAATTTATTAGTGATATAGGTACCTTAAACGAATATTCATTTATCTGAGATCTAATTTTAAAATCTGGCAAAAAAACTTGCTCTATTTGAGGAATAGGCCATACTGTTTTACTAGCTTTTAATCGATCAATAGTTGAATCTTGCCACCTGTAAAGATCAAATATATAAAATAAAAACATAATTCAAAAGACCTATTTGTATTTTTGTTATTTTATAATTAACTCTATATATTTCAGGGGTGGTCAAACCGCGGCTCATGTCATAAACTTTTGCAGCTCGCATCTTATTGTAATATTTTTACAAAAAAATTTTTTTATATGAATTTATGTAAGACTTTTTTTTTTTATATTTTGGCTGTTCCATATTTATTAATATATTTGGTGGCTCGCAAATCTCTTCTTGCTGACCACCCCTGATATATCAGTAATATAGTATTAAGATTGTAATATGAATCGATATGTGTTGAATGTAGAAAAATAATAAATTAAAATGAAGTTAAAAATAAAAAAAAAAAGTGGGCAAGTGGGTATTGCTTTGCTGTATAGTAGAGATGGAGAGTAAGTCACTGGTCACTATAATGGATGTATTAAATTTGAATGCAATGACGGGTATCATTGTAAACGAAAAACGATTCTGAACAGAGATGATTTGTCAGTCAATGATGATAAGTAGGATATATTATATTATAACCAATATTTAAATTGTAATATATCATTATTTTACATGATTTCGAAACAAATTTTCATTTTTTACGCTCATAACATTTTTTTCTGTATTGACACTGGAATTTTTTTTACAGTTACTTGAAGGAAAACTTATGGATAACCCTGTACTGGGTTTTTTAACCTTAGGTATAAATCACAAAAATTTTATGAATTTTCAACTTCAAAATTCCTTGTAAATTTTCGCGATTTTGATATATTTCCTAAACATTTGAACTTTAAATGCTTATAAACAAACATTGTGATAAACGATTTTTGATTTTTTTTTTACTACGATAAGTACAACTTATAATAAATCTTGTATTACATTTTAATGAGTTTTTGGAAAGCCAAATTTTTTTATCGGCATTTTAAGAAAAAAAACTTAAAAAAGTCAAAAATTTCAATTGTCTATAAATAGCTTAAAATAGGTCAAAATATTTTGAAAAATTAATAGTAAGTAGATAACTATAATATTAACATTTGGTGAAAATTTCAAGAATTATATGATTCGTTTTTGAGTTACAGCAAAATCAAAAAATCGATTTTGTCGAAAAATGGTTATGCGTAAAAATTCCCGTTTTTCTGTTATTTTTTCAGGGTTTTTCCCGACGCTTTTGAAAAATATTAGAAATTTTTGACCCTCCAAAGTATCAACTAGATGAATTTTCCTTTTCGAGGAGAGGCTGAAGTCGAAAATCTAAGCATTATTACTACTCCAATCGTGATGACACACAAAAATAAAAAAAAACACATCATTGTAAAATCAATACGATGAGAATCTAAAATGTATTAAGAAAATATAATTATAACATATTTTATAGATAATGTTTGTTATTTTTTTAAATAATTTGTAGAAGGGTATGTTTTTAAGAGTTATAGGAAACATATTATATAGCTTTAATGCTTAATATTATACACATACTAAGTATTTTTATACATATTTAACTACAAAAAAAAAATAATTAAAAGTCTATTATTATCAATTTAATAAAATAATCCTTTAAAATCTTACTAAAAAGGTAAAACTTACTTCTTTTTAGATTCTCTTGACCAAGGTCTGCAATCCATTTTTTCAGTTCATATTAAAGTAAAACATTACCTAAATAGAATTTGTATACAAATAAACTTATACAACTATATAATTAAAAACATTAAAATAAAAAACAATATAAATTAATATGATATAGAACGAATTAACGATAATTCGTAAAAATGAGTGTGACTGTACAGGTAGGATTGGAAATTAATCAATTAAATTATAACTTTTAAATGACACAAGGTAGTCAACAAGTGTAGAAATTAAATTTAAACATAATATAATATATAAGAAATTATTGTACAACAACCGTAGACATAAAAAATATGTAGTATGTGTCTAATCGTAATATAATAAAAATGTCTCAATATCGTTTTGCCTATACATTATAGTTAATGATTAAATTTTAAAACCTTACATAATGTATCTAGTTAGAACATATTGTTCTGCGATCTTATTTAACGCACGTTGGCTTGATAAGCATCAAGTGATAACAATAATAAGGTAAACATAATATTATCACAAAACACACCGATCGGGCTGATCCAGCAGTAATTGCAGTTCATTGCTGCTCTGAGCTATGTGAGGTTACTTTCACGATTATAAACTTCAATCCTTAGATCATATTTTTTCTAAGCCTCTATCTATAATACAGATGTAGACTGTAGATGTCACTAGATATACAACCAATCTAATCTATACCTGTGCCCTGTGGTTAATTTTAGGCGTATTCATAACAAACTAAAATTATCCCCAAACCTTGGGTTTCTTTCACGGCATTTACTATTTGAATGAAGATAATAGACATTTTACGTGGTGGTTTATAATCCTCTATAATAGTAACTATATTCAATACCCATTACAGAATTTCCTAGAGTTTAAAGAGCCTACACAATTATTTTATCTAGGCTCTACAAGTGTACTTAACCATACCATTATAATAAATTGATCAAAAATAATTGGTGAATACCTCATTATAAATTCCCCTTACTATGAAGTAAGAATTAATAAATAAATATCTTACATCTATATTCTATAAAATATTAAATGTCTTATGACTGTTATGATTTTTATTTTATTGGCATTAGAATAGATAATATACATAGAAAATTATCAATTAGGTAATGATGTCTGATAAGCAGTATTGTAAAATTCTTAAGTAAATGTATTCAAGTATCTATCATCGGTGTTCGGTACGAATGTACGATGCTTTATAAGACATTAGATAAAGTGCGCATAATCTGTTTGAATGTGGGTAACATTTTTAGCCTAAAATTACCATAGGTATCTAAGATTAATACTTATACTTTTTATCTTCGAATTACCATAAATCATTTGAGTATAGACTATAGAGCAGTGTTTATCAACCGGTGTGTCGCCGGGAAGTACTAATATTAAATGCACAAACCTTGTCGACAATTTTTATATCACGAATTATGACAATTTTTAAATTGTGTCGCCATAATACAAAGGTTGATAAACACTGCTATAGAGCATAGATTTTTACTGATTTGTGTAAAACGATTTCAAAATTTGTTGATGTCAGGGGGTAGTTAGGTATAATCTATTTAAAATAGTTAAATATTCTAAAACTAGTACCAGTTGTAATTGCAACTACTGTATGCAATTGCATAATCAATTAAACATTTTCCCAATATTACTTTAGATGATTTTATTACGAATTTAATAAGTACTCAACAAAAAAGCTCTATTGAAAATTGAAAACCTTTAATTTTTTGTAACATCTAAATACGCTTAAATTTTCCAATCAAGTTCAAATAATTGTTGAATGTCACTTTATAATAGACACACGATACATGATCTAAGGAAACAGTTGTACAAGCTCCATTATTCTCGAATATAACACACGTGGTGTTGTAATGTTATTTTATTATCATTAATTCATAATTATATAAATTTATTATTATAAATAAAATTGAGTGATGTTAATACTAATAACTAATACTTGTTGAAGTTTCAACTGATATAGCAACAGACCAAGAAATATTGCTCCTCATTAGTAATCATCATACATAAATAATATTTATTTGTAGTTTGTCAAAAATAAGAAATTTAAGATTTAAAAACTTCTTTTGTTGTCAAAGTACTATTAAACCACAATTATTCAACAAAATTAACATTTTGGTAAAATAAAAACTGTTTCTATTTTAGATTACCCCAAAAATTAACTTTACCTCAATGAAAAAAGTTTGATTTGTCATCAGATACTCAATAAAAAATGAAACATCTTTGAAAATGTTTTAGTTGTTTTATGTCATACTTTATAGCGACAGACTGAAGAGATGAAATGTATCCTCATAATAATCTCTATAGTGTAAATTTTTATTTGTCAAAATCATAAATGTATTTTGTGGTCAAGAATAAAATTAAGAAACTATAGTTCTATAGAACTATTTGATCTAGTACATTTATAATATTCTTTGAAATTCTTCAAGTAGACAAAATATATTAGATGGTATTTAGTACATTTTAAAAATATTTAAAAATTTTGTATAGGTACATACTAGTTTTAAAAATACTCGATAACTTAGTTTAAGTAAAATGATATTATCCATCATCAGTTATCACTAAATATAACACAAGATATTAATTTACTCTGAATTTAAGTATTAATTGATTTTGTCTACTGTCTGACACTTTCAAAAGGAATATTTATAATAAATATAAAATAATACTTCAATTTTCAAAACTAGTTTATTTTAAATATAAATAATAAAAAACATTAGACATAAATTATATTCAAAATGAGTACAGCGCTATTTTTAAATACAATCAGAAGTAAAATGGTGGAATTCTTTTAAATTTTAAACAAATATTGTAACTATTTCCCACTAAATTAATCAGTCGCATTATAATTGTGTAACATATTATTAATTTATAATTACTCTACTTTTGCTAATAATTCTGATTCTTTGAAAATTGTGTATGAATCATCATCATCTAATTGAATTTTAGTACCACCATATTCAGGTAACAATACTCGGTCGCCAACTTTGACATCAATTGGTATTGGTTTTCCATCCTAAAATTATAATAATATAAATAATTATGAATTCATTGTATTCATTAATAAAACAATTTATGTACCTGATTTCTTGCACCGGGTCCTACAGCTACAACAGTTGCTTCGAGAATTTTTTTTGAAGCACTTTCTGGCAACATTATACCTCCTTTACTTTGTTTAACAGCGTCCAAACGTTTGACCAAAACTCGATCAAAGAGTGGGCGGAACTTGGTTGCAATTGATGCCTGTCCACATAAAGTCAAGTTAATATGACAGATGCAAAAAAGACAATTAAAAAAGGATACATCACTTATTCGATATACATGTATGTAAATAGTACACACATTAATGTGTAGAAGTGTGATACTGTGATGTGCCGAATCAGCGAAACCACACACACATTTACAAGTCTATCAAGTATTTTCGGAAAAATGCCGGATAAAATATTTTAATAGCAATAAAAAAAATCTTACCATTTCAATCGTATAGTTTCTGATGGTTCAAACGGTCAAATTAAAGAAAAAGCGACGATTATCAAAGAATTGGATCGAAGAGAGAATGAAAAATGACTAGTGGAAATATTTAATTAAATGAATAGGTTTAGGTTAAAATAAAACCATATTATCCTTTATCCATACGTAACTTAAATACGAGGATGTTATCAGACACTAGAAAAAGTAAGGTTATATAATAATTTCCATGGAATAATTTGTTTTTTAATTAAAATATATTTTCATCCATTAATAGTTAATACATTTTTCAATACAATTTATGTGAAATGAGATCATTTATGACTCATGAATTATAAAATAATTTTATATTATGGATTGAAAATATATTACAAGCTGTGTGATTTAAAAATAACCGATTATAATATTTTCTCCTTTTAACCATCCCCTTTAACTGCCGTAGCTCATAACATGTTCTATGCGTACAATTTCAGACAACTGCTACTGCTTGCTTCCGTTAACAGATGGCGTTACCCGCTGAAGAAATTTCTAGAATAATGAATACCGGTATTATTTTTTAAATAATGAATCATATGAACATCATATGGTAGGTAAACAATATAATATAGAAATAAAGTTGTGATTTAATTTAATTCAATTTCTAATAAATATACATGTTTTTATTATTTCTTTTGATTATACATCACTGAACCAAAATTACCTAAGCTACATATTTAAGATAGAGGTCTGATATATCTTATCCTAAAATCCTTTAAATATGTTTTAGTTAGTGGCAGTTACAGTAAACTTACCACGTATATCCAAATTACTAAAATCTGTGGACATCCACCAACAAAAGCATTTTATAGGTAATAACCAAAATTATGTGTATGATACATTTGAGGTAGGTATAGGATAGCCGCCACTAGTTTTATTGCTCTTACGACAAAAATTATCCCAATATACTGTAAAAAAAAATTTAGTATGCAGTTTAAATTTACTTTATTGATAACACAAATTGATTGGTGTATAAATGGTAAATACAAATAACATGTAATATAATTATTAATTATTTTCTTCAGAAAAAAATATTGTATTTTATATTTTCTAACCCCTAAAATATACTTATTTATGCAAAATAAAATTGTGTTCAAGTTCCGTTTCGTAATTTGTAAATATATCTTACTTCCATTTAACTGCATACACAAAAATAAATATGTAAAATCCAAAAATCAGACCTTTCAGCATATCATATTAAATATAATATTTACGTACATGACTATGAAAATTTGCTTTAGCAAATCGTGTACATTTCAAAGGAAATAACATAAAGGCACTATACAAATATATATTATACATTAAATATATTGAATAGCAATATTTTTATTAGTATATCAATATGGATTACGCCAGAGAGTGGTTAAAGTTAACACCGTAAAATAATTACACAAAAATTATATTCAAATCGTTTATTTCAAAAAAATAATAAAATTAAATAATAAATAACAATACGTGTATACATAATGAAGTCAATTTAAACTCTCCAACTGTTTAACACTTATTTTACTTCCATCCACACCATATTTTGTTCAATGAAGAAGTACATATTTTTAATTAAAACTATTGTTGTTTTTCAATTCTAAATAATTTAAAATATTACAAATATTAATTTCTTCAACAGTTGAAATTTACCCACATTAATACATGTTTAATCAAATTTATCATATTATAGAGACATTAATTTGCTATAAAAAAAAAAAAAAAAATATAATGAAGCAAATAATTTAAATATTTTGAAAATCTCAAATTAATTAAATTTATGCTTAGTATAAAAATGTATAACTCATAATAATTTTAAAATAAAATTATGAATTTGAATAATTTTTTTTTTTGTAAAAATAAAGTAAAATTGTCAGAATCTAGTGAAAAAAGAATTTGTCTTAGAGTTATAGTAATAAGAACATAATTATCTCTTAAACAAAAAATCCTATATTCCAAAAAACTGCTTCCCACAATAACCAACTACTAATTCACACATAAAAAATCTTTTAGTATAATTTTATTTATATGGGGCAAATAATCATTTACCTAACAACAAAGCACTATTCCATGCACCACATACTACTTTGACAATTTTCCTTAAATTGCATTTTAGCAATGGTGACAAATTACTCAAATTAATCATACGATCACAAGTTAATTGGTAGGTCTTAATACCAAGCTGTTTGTGAGCATTCCACCCACAACCCCAAAGTATATTGTTCTTAGTTAAAACCATTGAATGTCTTGCCCCCAAACTCACTTGTTCGATATCTGTCTCTTCTGGCCAATTAATCAGTGCAGGTTCTGGAGCCATTATTATACCACCATTATCTGTAAAAATGTTATAAATTAGTCTTTAACTTTTAAAAAATATTTAAAATATCCAACATGATATTTCACCTGTTTTAACAATATTGAATACGTTTATTAGTGCTGTAAACCAAATAGTCATACAAAACATTCAACCTTAAATTAGTTGATAATTAGTAACAGTATCAAATAGTAAAATGCTAAAAATAGTTTGATTAAAATGCAAATAATTGTATACATAATTTATTAAAATATTAGCTGTGAAAATATGTATTACACATAAAAACATTTTAGCCAATGTTTTAAACTACTACCACAAGTATTAAACATTATAATTTATTGAATATATAATATAAATCATGAAATTCAAAATATATTTATTAATTTTAACGACTTAATCAGCTTAATTTAATTTAGTACCTGGAGAATTTGAAATTCCTAATTGCCCAGAATGATTCCAGCCCCACATGTAGAGATCATTATACTCTGTAATTGCAGCAGTATGCCAGCCACCAGCAGAAGTATTAATCACTCGAATACCATCTAGAGATTTTAAAAGCCGTGGATGATCTTCTTCATTTAATTCACCATGACCTAATTGACCTCGGCTGTAAGTATTATTGTACATTTTAAAATCTTAAATATACCGAGCTAAATAGTATTGGTATAACTGCTTATAAAACTGCATACAGTGTGCAATAAAAAACTAAATATTATGCGTTTAAAATAGCTTACCTACTGGATCCTTGTGTATATAGGCAACCAGTTTCCATTAAAATAATTATGTGTTCAAAGCCACACGCTACTTGAGTGACTTTGAATTTTGAATTGAATATTTTAGTTGGAATTGAATAAACTTCTATAATAAAAATCACCTATTATAAAATGTATATAAAAAAAAAATTTTAAATTAATAAATACCATTATATGTGACTGCTAGATGAATTGTATCACTACAGCATATATGATTTATAGGTGGTCGACTTTGATTTTTGGACACAGAAACTTGATCCTCTCTTTGTAATATTGAAGTAATATCATTCCACTTAAAATCACATTTTGAATATGACCAACAATCGCCAATTGAATCAATAGCTAATATATTTGATTCAGATGAAGAAATCTAAACATATCGTCCATGGTACAATTTAAGCTAAACACTCACAACTAATAAATATTATTAACTTACAGATTTAAAAGGACCATATCCTAAATCATCCAATATTTCAAAATTGATTGTTTTTTTGTTGACGAGGCCACTCATGACAATTTTACCAGAACCTTTAATTAAGTATACACAATGTTTATTAATAAAAAAAAAATAAAGAATTAATAAGAATTAAATTGAATACTTGTCAAAATAGAAGCAGTACTCCAAGAAAATGCCACTTGTAGAATTTCACCATAATTTTCTTCGTAGCCATAAGTATGAAAATCCAAGTCGACGCTCGATTTATTGTTCAATTGGTTGAACCCGTTAAAACCGCACCAAAACATACCCATGATGCTGTTTAAATATGAATCTAAGTCTGTTGTTGTATTGCAAGACATTACAATATAACAGAACAAGAAATAATTTACTATTTTACAAAAAAAAAAAAATGCATTTTATATGATGGGCATTTTGTTCATTTTTTGTTTTTTTTTTTTGTTTTTTTTTTTTAAATTTTTTTTGTATGTATATTAAATATATTTATATATATATATATATATTTTTATTTGAAGATTTATATCATATGAACACATGGGTAATTAGGCAACAGTTGGATGAAGAAGCCTTAATTTTTTCTGATCATTCTCATCAGTTTCATCATCAGCATAGCATTTATTTGATACTGGACTAGTCAGGGAATCTACCGATTCAACAGTGGAATGTCTGGCTTCAGTTGGCAGTAGAGATTCTTTTACAATATTGATATTTTCTTTGGTTTCATTTTCGGTTGACATAGAATGATTTTCTTTTTCAGTTGATAATAAAGTATTAATTAGGTTGTTTGATTTATTTTCAGATGATGGGCTTCTATGAGATTCTACTGAACCCAAGACAAAAAGTTTTTCTTCATTTGACAATAGGTTTTTTTTAATGATATTATCATCAATACAATCCTCAACACTACGTTTCCTAGATGTAGGGCTTTTTTGTGATTCTTCAACCAACTCTGATATAGAATGTCTACCTTCAGTTGATAATCGAGCAATAATTTTACTACCTACAGTATTTGGAATAGCCTTTTCTTTTTTCAACTCATCAGGTACATAATCCTTTAAATCTTTTCTTTTTAAATGGTTAACTTGTATATCCATTCCAGCTTTAAAAATGCTATGAGCTCTACTTTTCACCAATAAGCAGAAATCTCGGATATGAGTACTAAAATCTAATTGAACTACAGTGCCATTAGACTTTGATATTTCTAGACCAACAAACCAAACTGATGATGGCCTTCCTTGTGATTTTTCATAAGGTAAGACAAACTGGTCAGGATTTAAATGAGATCTTTGAACACATTCAATTTCTTCTAAAGATGTAGGCAAAAAACGAAGCCTTGATTCAACTAACCCTCTCCATTCAAGTAATTCTTCATCACAGTTTGCAAATACAGTTATGGCTAAGAAATATCTATATTTAGTGAAAAATTTGGATGGCTGAAAAATTTTTGACCAGCTAGATTCTCCAGTTAAAATTTCTCCCATAATGTCTAAACTTGTTTTAAATTCATCTTGTATTATAGCAAGTGTGGAATGAGAAACATTAAAAGTTGAATTTTGTTGAGGATAAACTGGAGTTATAATAGGCATAACATGATTACGATCTGCCATGTTTACTCTTGGATCCCAAACTGGATATCCAAGATCCATAAAATATGATGGTTTCAATAATACAGGTTGAGGCCATTGCCACTTAGAAAAAATTAAAAAAAATTTGTGTATTAAAGTTGCTGGTGCTGCATTTGGATATAATTGGCATACTCTTGCTACTAACATTGCCCAAGAAACTCCTCCCAGATATCCTAAGGCATTCGAATACACTCTATGGCGTTTAGCCCATAATTTTATTGCAATTAATGTTTTCTTAAAGGATTCTCGATTTGGAACTAATCGTAAAATAGAATCTGTTACACGACATCCATTTAAACTTCGTACACATTTGGGATTCAAATTTCTCAATAGATCATCCTGTTGCAAATCAGTATCTTCATGTACTTCTTTTAAAGCAAGACGTGCAAATAACATATCAATTTCAATGCCTTGTATTATCATTTTAATTACTGGAACGAAAGCTTCTTCAACAGCTCGAACATTGTTTATATTAGGATTTTCTTTCAACTTATTATAAAATGTTGCAAAGTAATCAGCTCTGGTTATATGTCTAGGGACAATGACAATTGCATCAATATCAGCACCTTTATGATAAACGCCAAGACGATATGATCCAAACGTGCATACTAATCCTCCAACATTTTCAGCAGTTATTTCAGGTAAATTTCTTTCCATACTTACTTCACGTATCCATTCTTTAGCCAAATTATTAAGCATTGATAATACTTCAAGCCTTTGGGATAAATCTTCATCAGTAGTAATAACTTTTTCTTTAGAAAGAGCATCATCTAATGATTTTGTTAACTGAATATCAATGTCTGTTGGAAGAGCATCACTTATTGCCGATGTCATTCCATACATTTTAAAGGGATTTTATGAATACTCTATTTAAAAATAAAAATAACTATTTTAATAGTTTAAATTACCAATTAATATACAAAATCAATTTTTTTGATTTATCATATCTAACACAAATCACTGACATAAAAAAAAAAATCAGTCTATTACATAGTTTCAAGTAAAAATGTAACAGTTATATAGATACTAGATACCTATTTTATTCACGATCTCTCGGCATCACAGGTTTTTGATACTTATATTTATCTGATTATTCAATAAGTGTGTCTTGAATAAGTCCTAAAATAAAAATAAAAAATAGATTGATAATAAATATTTAATTTATTAGTATTAAATATTAATTAAAGATTATAAAATTAAACAGTGGATTAGTCAATACCATTAAACATATTTAATATATTTAATTTAGGTAATTATTTATTAAATATATTGTATAGTTACTAGTAATCTATTTAATTTTATAATTGTTATTAAGTATAAAGGTACGGTTTTCTTACAGTATTTGGATACTGTGTTATGATGTAGCTGAGAAATTGTATTTTAACAAGTAAAAAAAATGTTCTTAATGTTTTCTTTAAGTGCCTATACATGTTACTGTAAATGCTATCTCATTAAAGAGTAACTTCAGGCGGATGCTAGACTTCTGTGTATGTTCATGGCAAAGGAAATGGTTATTTTTCCAAGTAAAGTAATTTCGGAAGCGTCACACTTTATCATTTAAACAACTATCTAGCTTGATATTGGCCAACATGATAAAGTGATTTTTTTGACATGACCGATTATTAGAACTAAAAGCCATTAACAAAAATGGATATTTAGCGAGGTCTAGTCTGACCATACCCAATGAAAATTGAATGCCACCTGAAGTTATTCTTATATGTAATATGTAACAGATTAACAGAATGTAGTATTGTACATTAATTTGCTTAGATATGATTTACAAGCAAGCGCATTCTGTATGAAATCTACCATTACGACTGGCGAGGTAATTATAAAAAATCTTTAAAATTATCAATATACAGTGTGCTTTCGATTTTCTGTGTAATAGGGTGGGTGGCTGACATCCACGGAAAAGCAAATTTTGCTGAATTCAAATCAACACAAAAATTCAATATATTATTAAAAAATTATATACTATATTTTTTTGACACAAAAAATCAATAACAAGTTGTTTTTGTTTGAAAACGCTTTTTTTAAACTTAAGATTGAATTTTTTTCAACAACATTTTATCACATTATTTTTTTGTATGTACATAGTTTATTTTACAGAAGATCAAGGATAATCGAGAGTTCACTGTACCTAAATTTATCTATACTTATAAACTATAAAGAATTTAATCATATAATAAATGATTGTAAACATTAAAAAATGGTTTATTCTGTTATTCAAAACGTTCTTGATTTGTTACATTTGATTTTTCTAACATGGAATTTTTTATGTTACTTTTTCTAAAAAAATATCTAAATTATATAATTAATTAATTATGCTCCAAAACAATTTACATTTGTTATGTTCTAGAAAAAAACATATTCATAATCAGGACTCAGAATAATAGGATGTACATTTATCCATATACTTTTGATTTATAGAAAACAAAGTAGCAAACTAAGAAAGAAATCCATTCTACACAATGGCAATATTCAAAACAAAATTGAAAATGCATATTTTGTCAATTTTAGAAAAAGTGGATATTAATATTATTATATTTCTTAAATTGTATGTATTTATACATCTTATAACATTTTTATTTAATAACCTATCTATGTTTTTATAATTACTCATTAATTTTACATGAGTATTTTCTTTTCTAATGAGTTGTACAAAGTAACACAATTTTAATTTTTCTACCATAGAAGCTTTCATAAAAAAGTTGTATACATTTTAACACATTCTCTGCGGCTCAATTTTGTATACTCATACTCGAATTCAAAAATTCAAATGCAACATTGAACAAATTAAAAATAGTTGAAAATAATTGTATAAACACCTTATGGTATCATCCCGCAGTGAACGTGTTAAGCACATATTTTATCTATTTCAATTTCTATAATTTTCAAACATACTACAATAGATTTATTATGCTCTAAATAAAATATACTATTGACACCATAAATCAAATTTTAAAAATGTATTCCAGAATGTAATGTATTTGTTAAGTTACAAGTGTATATTGTTTTGGATTGCATAATTTATTTATAATGATATGAGAGTTAATTATTATGGAACGTAATGGATCTGTAAGAAATTACACATCAATATTATATTTTGTTTCATAACATAAGGATATCATTTTTTTTTTATACGTTATGCAACTCTTTAATAACCATCATAACGGTCTATTAGATATTACACTCGTATGTATAAAGAAATCATTCTAATATAAAGATATTTTTATATTTTACAGCCATTGATTATAAATATAGTTTTTCTAATCAATAGAAAGGTACCACATATTATTTATCTATTGAAATAATAAAAAAAATTGAAATTTATAATTAAATGTAAGTATCTATTCATTTATTAAGTATTTTACTAGTTGCACTCCAGGATAATTTTGGCAGTACCTACTTATGTTCATATTTTACAACTTCAGTGAATTAAAAAAATAAAGATTTAAAATAAATTTTAGTTTTTAAAAGTTTACCTTGAGAGAAAAATAATGACTGGTAGAATATAGCCAATATAGGTATTTAAATTAGTAATATTAATTTTTTAATTTGTAACATAAATATTAAGCAAATCAATAGATACAATATTTTTTTAGATGGGATAAAAACATGCAATTAAAGTATCACATCAATTAAAATACCTATTTAATTATACTAAAGTAAACAAATGATATATACTATACATAGTAGGTATTTACTCTCACTTAACTATAATATATAATACTATTAACTACTTATTTTTGAAAAAAAATTATAAGGGTACAATAATCATCAATATTACCCAAATAAAAAGTTTTTAATTTCATTAAAATTACATTAGTAGTTTTAAATGTGTTTAAAACCAAGTCTTAAATAAATAGTATCTACATTCTAAATTTCTCTCATCACGAATTATAAACACAATGTACCTAACCTAGGTGTACCGACATTTGCGTTCACGACCTGTGTTTACTAACAATAACAATGTGGTATTGAATTTAAGAATAGTAATGAATCGATAACGTCACACAACTCACAATAGAAATTTTTCAAATGAAGTAGAATAGAAGTTACATCATGAATACAAAAATACCGGCGTTGTTGGTATGCTACTATAAACAATGTCGTCATGGTTAGTACACGAACGTAGTAAATCTTGTACCACAATACCACGCGACTTGATTTTGATAAGACTCACGAACGGCTTTTGATTGCTTTGTCTCACTACGTCTATCTACGTCATGTAAATCTATAACAACGCAACTCACATACAAACAAACACACATTTCACACTACACAAATACACAGTGGGCGGGTGGAAATGACGGGACGGCGTTACAAGAACCACAAGGGCTCGTATGATAGGTACTTACTTATTACGGTTCAGCGACCGTCGGATGAGCGCGAAAACGAAAACGAGGTTCACTGTACACAGTCTACTTGTATGTTAAACTAATCAATACGATATTATTGTGAACAATTTTGTCAAAGAAACAAGTCAAAACTGAAACTGGAACAATAACAACATAATTAGAAAACAACGGGAAAAATAAATAAAAAAACAGCGTCCCTGCGCGCCACACGACAACCGGTGGGTACGCAATGGACTAAAAACGCGTACAACACAACGCCAAAACAACACTGTTCGGCGATTGGCAGTGGCTCGGAGTTGCAGTACTGGCACGTCGACGCGATTCGTTCGGTTGGTCGGTGAGACAGACGGTGTGAGAGAGACAGAGTGAGAAAAAGAAACGTGGCTGGCGGCCTTCCGTATCGTTTTGCAGAGCGTTCTTCTTTCTTGTGCGCGAAATCGGAAACGGCAAACAAAACGCTTCGCAGATCACAATATTATTTATTCACATAGAGACCATATTATTGTTTATTTTATGATTTTATGACGACAAAAAAAAAAAAAAAATTAAATTTAACACATTTACAGCCGCCTTGGACACGCCCCCCGATAACAGTGCGGCCGCGTGTTTGGTAGTGCGGCGGGGAGACTTGCAGGTCGCAGATGCCGGCGAATTGCGGCCTCGCTTCGTTGAGTAATAATAATAATGTTATGATCACAGAACAGAATCACGATGTGGAGAGAAGATCTGACCTAAGAGTAATAGCCGCCTGCAGCTGCAGCTGCTTCAGAATAGTTGATCGTACAGCAAATGGTTAGCCTGCGTAGTTGCATTGATTAAAGCCAAAGATGATAAATATATATATATATATATATATATATATATATATTAGAATATTTTCATCTATGCATAATTGATCTGTTATTGTTGTCGTTATGAGCTATACCTATGCGAAAAAAAACTGAAAAAACTGAAGCCTACAGATTACGATTAAAGATTCGAACATAAATTGTTTAACATTATCTTTTGTACTATGCAACAAGATTACTGATCAGTTATCACTAATATTTGTATTTTCATTTTTATTGTGCATAAATTGTATAATATTCTATCATTTTACATCACAAAAGAATTCCATTTCAAAACCTTGAAAGTTGATATTTGATTAGTCATAAATGTACAAGTTAATTATTATTTATTATTAATGTAGTCAATGGTCATTATAACTTCATTTATAATTTCTGACATTGAAATTAACTTTTCTATGTTTCGTTAATCGTTATTGGATCATCATAGGCTGATAAATTTGGTCAAAAATCATTTTTCAATATGGGAATGTTATTTGGAAAACCCAAAGTCTCTCGTATTACCGAGCACGATCGAGCAGTTCTGGTAATAATAATCGATATGTAATGAGTCTTTGTTTTGCTTATCTACAGTGTATATTAAAATATACTTGACATTTATGTACAGTATTATTAAGGCTATTAATTTAATGTTTTAGCAAATGAAACAGCAAAGAGATACTTTAAAGCGATATCAACAAAGAGTTGAAAAATTACTAGAAAGCGAAAGAGAACTTGCTAAAAGACTACTGTCCGAAAACAAAAGAGAGTATGTCAGATATAATTAATTTTTAAATTTCAACTTATCCAAGTATAACATTATTAAAGCGATTTTAAATAAAAAAATCAATTAAAAATTAAGATACAAGTATTAAAAAAATATGTTTTAATTAAATTTATTGATTATTTGTTTAACTACCAATAATAAATGTTGAACAAATTCCTTTTTAATTGGTTTCAATAAAATGTCTTAATTGAAGAAAAAAATAAACTTTTCTGTTCAAGATCCGTATGTGTGGGGGGGTTGCACCTATTAGTATCATTATCAATCTTTGCAATGATTATTTAATAATTATGATGTTCATCATTACAGTAAAGCAAAGCTTTTGTTGAGAAAAAAGAAATACCAAACAGAGCAGCTAGAGCGTACCGAAGCGTCTTTGGATACTATTGAGAAATTAATACAAGATTTAGAATATACCCAAATAGAAGCCAAAGTATATACTCAGAATATAATTTTACTACTTAAACAGTTTATTTAATTTTACCAATTATGTATAGGTTATTGAAGGCCTTAAAATTGGAAATGTAGCCCTTAAAAAAGCAAATGAATTATTTAATATTGAACATATCGAACAACTTTTGGATGAAACTAAAGAGGGAATCGATAAACAAAAAGTAAATAATTATACTTAAACATTATTTTAAAAATTGACTTTTAATAAATTAATTTTGCTAACAGGAAATAACCGATTTACTCAGTGGAGCCTTATCATCTGAGGATGAAGAAGCAGTTGAAGCTGAATTAAATGAACTAATTACTGTAGAACATCAAAAAGCTATAGATATGTTACCAACTGTACCATCGGATGAATTACCAATAATTGTTCCAGGTAATTATAAAGTTAAAATGTTTTATTTAATAAAACTGTTATTAGACTTAAAAACTGTTTTATTTATTGATAGCTTTATATGTACTTAAATATTTTTATGATTTAGAAACCAAAGAGAAAGACAAATCACCTATTAAGAAGATTGCATTAGAAGCTCAATAAAATGTATTATATTCGGTAAAAATTGCACCGAATTAAAGTCAACTTAACATTTTAATATATTAAAAATTTTATTTTCTGTTATTGTGTATAATATTAAAAACTTGTATGTTTAATATATATATATATTTATATTTTAAAGTGTATTCATTATTTAATAAAAGTTTTTTACTACATTTACATTTAACTGTTCAAAGTTTAAAATTTAAACTTTAGTAGACAATAATACAATTTTGGAAGTATCTAATAATCTATAACAATAATGTTATAGTACACATATTTTATTTGTTGATAAAAAATTTAGTTTAAAGTTGAATTTAATATTTTCAATCAATTTTATGATAACTGAAATGATGTTGGATTTATTTTAAAATACCAGTACTGCTCATAAAAAAACATAATACTATTTATACTTCTCTTGCAAACAAAGCGCAAGTTGGTGATTAACTAAATTGTGTCTTAGTCTGTGAATTTCCTATGGTTTTCCACACTGCCAAACAGGGGCGTCATTTGCGGTATGCAGGGTATACATTTGTGTACCTAAAATTTTAAATTTTGGCCCGCAAGGCACATCCAAATAGCCCGCTTGGCCACATTACAATAATGTCAAATATGTCGAAAAAAAATAAACAGTACCTACTCAATATTTATGTGTACCAAAAAAAAAAAATTGAAATGACGCTCCTGCTGCCAAGTGCAAAATTAAATCTCATGTTTGATTTGGATATTCATGGTTTATTACACTTTTACTGTGTAGTTAATATTTTACTATAATACACCAAATAATTGTAAATGTTGAACTATACTTCATTGTGTATTTAGGTTCTTATTAATGAGCAATATAATAATCTTACTTAAACATTTTATTTGGTGAATAACAAGAAATTCTGAACATGAATTAACAGAATGCGATATAGAAATAGTAACATAACATAAATATTAAAGTATAAACATTATCTTGCGCAGGTCTTACTTACAGGGAAAGCATTACTGTGATAGTTTGGGGCTATGAAGAAATTTGAAGAATCTGGGCCGCTTCTGAAATTTTTTCTAGCTACGGCCTTTAGGTGAGCCAATAATCTTTGAAATTGATTTTCACATAAACTTGTTTCAAAGAATACTCTTTAAAATTAAGAAAACACAATAATAAAAATGTTCTAATATTTCAATAATTGTATTATCAGGTTTGAGATTGTGGTATATATTTGACACTGTTGTGTCATTATTTTCAAAAACAAGTAACCACTGTTGAAGCTATTTTACGGTTAGAACATTTTAGAAAGGGAGAAACCCTTACAGTTTCCTTTCCTATACACACATTTATAGGTATAAACCAATATTACACAATCTGTTTTGCATATCAATGGGCTATAAAAATACTATTATGAACTTACTGTTAGGTAATAAACTACTAGATAAGTGGGAAAAGTTTACATAAAAAAATTTTTTCTAATATATTAAACATTGACTTAATTATATTGACAGAAAGTATATTGATAAAATATCGGAATTTTGATAGCAATATTTAAATATATTTGATTTTATTGTGAAGTAAAATTTTTTAAAAATGTTACAATTGTTGTTTAAACTAAATATTCATAAACATCAATATATTAATTTTAATTCAAAATCTTGATGCTTTTATTAATAATTTTTAAAATACAATTGTAGTCATTGGAGTATAAAATCTAAAAATTGTTTACAATACATTAAGATTTTTTAAGTATAAAATAAAAACTAACTTAAACAGTTAATTATAATACACATTAAGCATACACGTCTTCACGGTCAGCACCAACTCCATCTCCATCTTCTAAAGATGAGAAATTCAAGAAATGGGCAGGCCTATGAATTTCATGATAAAATTCTTTTGGATTGGCTAATTGTAACTCATACTTCATGTTTGCATCATGTCTTACACCTATAATTTGAATAAAAGATATTAAAGGATCCTCAAATATTTGTAAAATACTGAATAATCATGATTAATGAGTATATTTATTAATATAAAATTAATGTGCAATTAGTTAAAGGTTAATAGTTTTTTATAAATTATAGTAATTTGTATTTACCCATAAAATTATAGTTCCACGATCCTTGAGCTGGTACCATAAAGAAACCAAGGAATCTGTCTGACAACAGCATTTGTACTTTTTCATAATGGCTAGGCAAGTAGCCTTTAGGATTATTACCTTTGTCAGTATTTTGTCGTCCCCATTCAAAACCACTACATTTAGAATAAATTAGATCAAAATTTAAAAAAAATTTAAGAATTTAATAATTATTTTTACCTTGGAGTCAATTTATAAGCTGTCAATGAGCATGAGCCTGGGGTAAAACTGCAAGTTATTATAACAGTTTTTTCTCCATCCCAAGCCGAATTATCAGACATAATTTTGGCATGGGTACTAATATCCTAAAATATAAAATATTTAATAAATAAATTAAAAAATACTGTTTTTAAATGTGAATTTACTTGTGGTGATAGTTGAGGTAGTTCATTAGGCTGTGTGTGTATCCAACCAAGTGGTTCCATGTCATTGAGATAATGATGGTTATTGGGTAACTGAGATGGTACATGTATGGTTTGATGCGTTCCCCACTGTGGAGGCATCACAAGACAACGGATTTCTTTCACTTGAGGATTATCAGGAGGACTCACACCATACAAGTATGCACAAATCTAAGACAGTTACACCATGTTAATTAAATGATTTTAAATACTGTAAAATATGTAAATGGAGTATATTCAATATACCTGAGCACGAAGATCAGAAATAGTAACAAACTTTTTGAGTATATTCTTAGGTAATATATATGTGTAACCAGTCTCTTTAATGTCATCAGATGATACATATATATGATTTGTACGTAAATGAAGATTTGTAGCAGATATTGCACGAACTCTCCATTCAGTCTTAGAGCTAAAAATAATATAATACATTTTTAATTGTTAAAACTTTTAAATCATATTTAAAATTATACCTGAAAGTTTGGGTTTCATAATTAGAAGTTGTGGAAGTAATAATATCATCTCCATGTTTATTCACTGTTCTAGTTGTTGTTGCTGTAAGTTGTGACTGTTCTTTAGTTTGTTTTTCAATCTCAGCAATTTGCTGCCTCTGTGCTGATGGTGCACTAATCTCCATTCCCAAAATAATATCACGAATTTCTGATTGTGTTAATGACGCAACATTCACGCTATGATAAAACAACAATTATTGTTTAATTAATTTTATGTTAAAAATTGGTAATTTAATCTTAAATATAAATACATACTTATTTTTTTTTCCATAATCAGCTAAAATCAAGTCCTTAAGTTGCACTTCAACCTTAATCCATTCGTCATCACTGAGGGTAGGCCAAATGTGATGTGGCTCAGTTATAGTTGTTTTGTCTGGTTTTAATATAACTTTGGTACGTTCAGTATTAACATGTAAAGCTCTTAATATTAATATTAAACGAGAAAATGCCTATAAAAAAAAAAAATTATTTTTATAGAAAATGAAATATTATAATACATTTGATATTATATTTATACCGTATAAGAAGATATTGTTTTAAGCCAATCATCATACAAATTGAAAAGAACCATCTGAGGTTCAGTTGCTTTTAGTATAAGGTCACCAAACTTCTCCACTTTCAAGCATGCTTGGAATGGAAGTTGTAACTCTGATCCTTTGATAACAATATTCGGGAAATCCAAAAGATGCACCTAAGATAAATAATGTATTTTTAGTGAGAATATATTACATTAACTAAAAGATAAATTTACCTCGAGAGGATCCAACATTCCTTTACGTGTAACAATAATTTGTTTAGGCTGTTCTTCAACAGGTAATGAACGGATCAAAGCTGCCACTTCTTCTGCTGTTTTCCATTTTGCTAACTAAAGACAATGAATTTAAGTCTTAAGGCTTAATAAATATTAAACAATAATATAAATTAATAAAATATTATTTACTTGTCCTAAACGTTTCTGACCGGCCCATACCGACGTATGAATAATTTTCAAAAATAGTTGTCCAGTACGTGGATTAAATATGAAAATTGCTCCATTAATAGGCTTAGTTGTTAAATTTCCTTCAAAAGTTTTATGAATTGTTACTCTGTAGACATTAGTATCGTCCACAAACCTTTAATCAGATAACATAATATATAATAGATTTAAATAAAATCATTAAAAATATTTATGAAAATATTATTTATTCTTCTTGCTATTAAACATAAGTATAATACAGTAAAACTTTGATTAACTCTCAGTCTATTATCTGTTAAGTTAAAAAAAAAAAGTGAACACGAGCAAGTGCAGTTTATCGCGGTAACTATGTAATATCTCTCATAAGCACGGAATATTTTTGCTTAAAAAAGAAAGCCTTGAAGAAGCAAAAAAATAATAAAAATGAGTTTATTTTAGGATACGTTTGAAATTATAATGGATATACATTGTAAAATATATATGATAACTGTTGATTTGATTAACTGCTATCATCCTGGTCATGACGATGATGGTTAATTTAAGTTTCATTGTATTTATACATTATTATTTATTTATAAATTATGAATAATAAGAATTACCAAATAATTTGATTGGAAAACAGTTCACCGTAATTTTGACTTGATAAGTATGGTTCTGTAGGTTCAGAAGAATACAATTGTAAAGCTTTCCGAATACGTTCTCTCAAGACATATAGAGCAGGATTCGCTTTCATAATTTTAGCCATAGCCTGTTGAATTAAAGGCTTGCAACCAGGGAACCAATTCCCATAAGCACTAAAACAATTAAATTTATATAAATAAAACAAATTCATTTTTTAGTATTATCAATATTAATATAGATTAATTAATGTCTGGGATAAAAATCAATATTTATCAAAATATATTATACATAATTACAAAATTACCTGTGCAAGTTGTATGCCAAATCTATTGCAATGAGTACACCAGTAGGAGATGGATATATAGACATGTTATCAGTAGTATAATCCAAAAATTTGGCTCTAGCATAACGCTCAACATCGTGTGAGTCATAGTCACCCCATCTAAGTTGGACATCTAACCAATATTTTTGTGTAGTTGTGTTGTCCATTGTATCCCTAAAATAAGTTATATAGATTTAGACAATATTAATAAAAAGATGTACATTTGTATTTTTTTTTATTTGAATTACTTTGAATCAGCCAAAAGTGAGGGTCTAGACACATTCCATTTATAAGCAGCAAAAAGTAAGATATCGGCACAAGATGAATTCATTTTATATGATTTACGTGGATGAATAGTCTCTTTTTGAACTGTTTCAATTTCTAATGCATCAAGTTCTTGATCAAAAACCTATAAAATCATATAGATATTAATTATAAAGTTTAAATAAGTTAAATACATGTTTTAAGTGGTTTAGTTTAAAAATATACTAACTTGACAAAGATCCATAACAATAGACTCATGGACTTTTTGCCACAAATGAGCTCTGAAAATTTGAATCAAGGAAATTTTGAGAGTAGGAATTTTACCATGCATAAATATTCCAGTCAAGTCAAGTTGAACTTGGAAACCAACATAAACATTAGCACGGTTGATAGTTGGTGACCACCATAATGTAAAACGACGATTAGGTATTTGATTCAAACCAGAACGTTGTGCATTCGTCAATTTTTTATACTTCATCGATTCTTCAAATCCAGATGCCTTTTCCCTAAAAATAAAAATTAATTAAACATAATAAAAAAAATTTATATAATATAAATTTTACCAAAATAAACCTTCCCAAGTTGGGAAATAGGTTCCTTTGAATAAAGTATGCTCTAATATACCCTCAACACCTCCCAAAGCTTGAATCATATCAGTTCGGTAATTGTTCAAATTCCATAATTTACCATCATGACGTTGGTGAGTCCACCAGAAAGGATTCTGTTTTAGAACCTGAATTAAAATACATATAATTTATTAATACCTATTATTTAATAATGTAATTATAGTTTATTGTCCATTAAATATAATTTATAATAATTAATATTTACTAATATTAAACATATTTCTTTTAAATTATTAGAATTATGACTTAATACCTATACAGCAAGATTTGTAAATTGTTGTTAATTTCACCTGATATTGTTTGAATTCTGTTCTAATTCTCCAGCCTTTATCATAAGCTAATGTATGTCTGTCTTTTTGAAACAAAGTATTTATTCTAGGTATTCCACGGTCCCAACTGTCTTCTAAATCTTCCAATGTTAAACGTCTGAAATTGAAAATCAAAAATATAGTAAAACTCAAACCATTATATATTTATATATTTCAGTTTAACCTATTTTGTGCATTTGCTTCTTGTCTTTTCAAAGCATATTCAGCCCATACTCTTTGGGAATCGATAAATTCTGATTCCCATGGTTGTATATAACGATATAAATTCGGAATTAACTGATCTTCATCATGACTCATGCCTGAACGAAAATGAGTAATGCCAACATCTGTTTGTTTTGACCATCTTAGATCAGACTAGAAAGAATTTGTTTATGTGCAATATAATATTTTTTAAACTTAAATTGTACTATTACTTACTTGAGGAATAAGAACATGACCCATGGATAACATTCCTAAACCACCAAGTTCTTTAGGTGTATAAAAAACCACTGGAGGGAATCTTGAAGGCATTTTGGAATTAAGACCAATTTTAATACGAGTTTGAATTTTGTTTTCACATTTCACCAGTAGATCCAAAAGTTCTTGTGTGTTCACTACAGCCTCTCGGAAATAAGTCATAAGGCCTATCAAAGCTGTATTCCATTTGTTAACAATCTATATTTAAAAATCAATTTTTATTAATTGTACATATTCAAGTATAATAATGATTAAAATTGTATTCAACCTTTGTAAATGTTGTTGATCCACTGGCCATTAATATTTGACGAACACGATTATGGAATCTTTGCAAAGATTCATCATCAACTCTCAAAAACGATTGAGCTGTTCTTTCCTTGGTGATTTCATTTTGTAAATTCCATATACCATCTCTATGAGTAAGTTCATCATGAATTGTTCGACACTAAAAATTATTTAATAAAAATTGAAGTGCACAATTTATATTTAGGATAATATATTAATCATCTTACTTTAGGTAAAATTCGACATTCGAAACCACTCATATTAAATAACAAATTAGGGTTATCTTTGGAATAAACGCTCACAAAACTATTTTCCCATTGTATGGTAGTTGTAGAACGGGGTAGTCTGTTTTTTATGTCCCAAAATACAGCTCGCCCTCTATTAAATTAAAAATTATCAACACAAATAAACTACCAATGTTTTTATAAAAACTTACAAATTAACATCATGTTTCATTAAGCGCATCCTAGCATCACGAGGCCAACACTTTTTATTATTATAACCAACTATGTTTTCATTATTTGGATCTGGATGTTCTGTTAAATAGCGTTGAATAAGATCTTTTGCTTCCTCAGCAGTAAATCTATTAAAAAGATATTCAATTATTTTTAAACATACTTTTGAATAGTTGATTTAAACTTAAAATTATACCATTTATTGTTACTTGATTAAATATTTAAAGATTTTTTACTATTTTCTGTTCATTAATCCATTAAAATCTTATTAATTTAATAAAAAAAAAGTATACACAATATTTTAATTAAAGTTATAGAATTTAAAAAATTAAAAAATATTTAGTCCAAAATACAGCAATACTGGTATGATAGTAGTAAGTGGTATATTAAATTTTACATAATTTTAAGTTGAATTAAAAAAATTAATATTTTTTACTATTTTTTATATAGTTAGGTTTATTTTACTCTTTGAACAACTTTAATTATGAAACTCCTTAATCATCTGTATATAGGAACAGTGAATACTTCATATTCCTCAATTAGTCAATAATAAATACCTTAAAAATATGTGTACTCGATCAATATATCGACAATAAAGACGAACTGGATGAGCTACTTCAGTAACAACATCTTGGAAAGTTAAGAAATCATTTGGCATTTGAGGTGGTCCCGCCATTTCTGAAGCTCTTTGTAATCCCAAAACTAACAAATCCAAAACCAATCCATAGTATTGAACAATAAATGATGAAAATTGTAAACCTCGAACTATACCATAACTATTAGTATGGTTCATATCCTGTAATTTTGTACATATTTAAAAATTTGTAACAACATATTATATTTTTTGTCATAAATTGTTTTTTAAACAAACCTTATAATTAATTATAACATTGCTTTTGGCAGTCATATAATCAGCAATATTATGATCAACAATTAATCTTAACAATCTGTTAAGTAATGTTAAATCAATTTTTTCATAAATTTTTTCAAATTTGGATTCAAGTAATACATTGCATTCCCCTTCACTGACATCCCATACATCTTGTAAATTATTTACACCTATATGAAAATAAATGTAGTCATTGTTGAAAAAAAAATTATTATCAAAAAAATTATTCATAACAATAAAATATAATTTACCTTGACACCATTTATACACAAGTAATGGGGGAGGTTCAGTATCAGAAGGTTTAATCCACGGTGGAAACAATCGTCGTTTATCAGCTTCATACCATAAATATTGATCCAAATAGGCATCAGTTATTTTTTCTAATGGTTCAACATCATAAACAGGAACTAGGTGAGAATACAAATCCATAAACTCTATACCAACCTGGAAAAGATTAGTTAATTCATTTTATTAGTACTATAATATTCAGAAACAAACACATAAATGTTATATTATATTTTTTTACATATAAAATACATCATGAAATAAGTCACAATATAATTTTTTTTTATCAAATTTTAGTGATTACTCTGTTTAGGGAGAGAACATACACATTTTGTGTATCTCTAAATGACACCATATCATCGAAACAGATTTCACTATGGCTAGATGTGAAGATATGCAAAAGAACCAATTTTTGTTGGTCCACAGTGCATTCTTTCATAATACACACATATAATATTATTAACAAGTAAAATAAAATTAGAATTTGCAATTGAGTAAATTATGTTTAATTACAATATTAAAAGAATAATAGAAAATATAACCTTTGTTTTTAAAATCAAAAATTGATCATAACAAAATAGTTATTAATTATTTATAGTAATTTTTTTATTGTTTTGAGTAGTAAATACAATTCATCATTGATTGTAGGTGTAGTTAAAAAAATATTTATTTAATCTGAGTGCCATTTACCATTTAACTGCAGTACTACATCTTTTTCTCAAAAAAGTTTCTTTTGAGTAATATTAATTAAGATACCTTTAATATTTCCTCTGTTCAAAATGAGATTGTGACTCGGTGACCAACTTGTGTGCATGGCTTTACTACACAGCAAGCGTACAAATAGTTGACTCGATGGGGTTGACAAATGGGTGTTATCTGTTACACCTCTCGACGAAAACTGATCGCCGCCAAGTCATGATCTCATTTTGAACAGAGTAAATATTAAAGGTATCTTGATTAACATTACTCAAAAGAAACTTTTTTGAATATTAGTCAAATATTACATTCATGTTTATACAATAATATAATGGTAGATTAAAATATTTTTCTCTATAATATTTAGTTCAGAAAATAATTTTGTCCAAACAACATTTATATTAACAGATCACTGACCACGTTAAAAATAAATGCTATCTGTCTGTATTCATTAATACAGATATCAGACCCCTGTGCTAATCATCATAACTAAATTTTTATACAATTTGCTCAGTTACGCGCATTTTCCTATTGGTTTCAAAATAGACACATCACAGATGGAATCTATTAAAAACACAATAGTTGGGCATCATTCTGCATCCAATTTCAGAGCCCCTACGCAATTCATCATTAATTATTATTGTTATTAAAAACAATTATATATTATATTATTTAAGTTGTAAAAATATAACATGTTTTATCTCAGCAATATATTATATAATAAAGTTTATTGTTCTATTTCTACATATTTCTCAAGACTTAATAATTTTTGCTATGCAGATTACAGGTAACTTGATCAATATTATTTATAAAGAACTTTTTTGAATATTGGCATACAATTAATTGTTGCTAATTTAATAATATATAAAAATAGACTGAAATAATGCCTTATTAATTAGTTCAGATATAAAATGTTGTCCAAACAACATTTATATTAACAGATCACTGACCATGTTAAAAATAAATGCTATCTGTCTATATTCATTAATACAGATATCAGACCCCTGTGCTAATCATCATAACTAGTTTTAAAAATATGCTCAGTTACGCGCATTTTCCTATTGGTTTCAAAATAGACACATCACGGACGAAATCTATTAAAAACACAATAGTTGGGCATCATTCTGCATCCAATTTCAGAGCCCCTACGCAATTCATCATTGATTATTAAATACTATCACAGAATCTTATATTTAATAAAATAGAATAAATAATTCTTATGATATATCAGCATTATATTATTATTATTATTAGTATAATTAGCTATCTTATAACACATGCCGATGACATTGTAATTATAGTATATGTCTATCACTAGGAACATTCTACCGATGTAGCAATTTCAGCAAATATATTAATTATATGTTAATAATATCACTGATTGTCATTTAAAAGTTGTATTGTATAGAACAGGGGTCCGGAACCTCTTCATGTGAATGAGCCATTATTCAAATTATTGCAAAATCATAATTTTCAAAGAGCACTTGTTAAGATAAAAAAAATAAAATATGTCATCATAGTACAAAAACTAATTAATATACATATTTCACTAACATTTTTTATCAGGAATTAGTAGGCATCATAAATATAATAATAAGTTTTGAAAAATTATTCCATTATAATAAAATCAAATTTTAAGTTATACTTTATTGGTTTCGATATTAATGCATACTCCAAAGAGCTGCAGATTACAAGTCAAAGAACTGCAGGTTCCTAGCTCCTAATCTAAAACATATACACAAGCAAAATCCCAATACTTGAGATTGTATGGAAATTATATTTGCCAAGTGTATTGTTAGTTGATTACAAACATTTAATAGTGTAACAGGTATCTTGAAAAAAATATTTAAAATGTTACTCAAAGAATAGTATTTTCTTCTCAAAACCTTTTATTAAGAAAATGAATAACATAATATGGAACTGATTTCAATAATTAAATACCATAAGATAATAATAAATTTTAAGTTATCATTTGAACATGTTTGCAATAGCACTGCACATATTCCAGAAGAGCATGAATATTAAGGTGGCTATGGGTCATATATGATATGATAGTCATATAATCTATGTCGGTTTTGTAAGTTATAAAAGCATATCACTTAATAATTTTACATTAATTTCAATCCATTTTCTTAGAAATGTAAAACAAAATTACTCACTTCTTTAAATGTTCTTTGAGTTAATAAATGACGTTTTATTCTTGAAAGAGCTTCATGAGGATTATCATAAGCCTGTTCAATTAATCCTAATTCTTCTCTTTGGCTTTGATTTAAACGTGACTTTACACTATACAAAATAATTAATAATGTAGAAAAATAATCGAAGTAGATTTTTTTAAAGGTAATATAATTATAATATAATGTATTTTATTACCTGTAAGCCTCTTTTAAACGCTCAAGAGCTAAAATTAACAATTTAGTATCATGTTTATATGAAAGAGGAGGAAATGGTATTGGAGCAAAGCGTCGAGATTCTAACCAATGAACAGTTGTAGTGTAAATAGCTACAGCTTCTTCGGGAGAAATGTAAGGTCCATCCTAAAATATAATACATGCATATATAAATAAATGATGATGGAAATAAATAAATCATTAAATTATACTTTAAGATAATTATGTTGACGCTCTTGTTCAGCTTTTAAGTATAATCTAGTTAAACGACCTAAATTCTTTTTACACACAGTCTTATCAACTGTAGCACCTCTACGAATACGTTCTCTATTATAATGTGCTGTATTTGTCCACCAATCAGCTTTCATTTTTACATAACGAAGAATCATATTTTCAATTGGAGTTGGTAATCCGGGAACCTAAAAGAAATAATATACATTTTTATAGTAAAAAATTGATAAAATTTCTTTTAAATGTTTTACCTTCCACGGAATATTAGCTTTCCAACATCTCCATGCTTCAGATAAATGCTGCAAAATTGTTCTAGCTTTATTTTGTTTAATACCTTCTGGCATCATATCAACAATATCATGCATGACCTAAATAAATAAAATATTATTTAGAATAAATTAATTTAAAAAATAGAAAGAAATAATAATAATTAAATATTTACAGAGGCACGAAGTTCTAAATCAAAATGACTCTCAACACGTTGTTTAGTAACAGTTTTTGCAACTCCTTTAGAATGTCTTCCTTCAAACTGACGAGACAGTAAATTACCTAACCATCTTTCTAATAATGGTGTTATACCTCGCATAAAAAATAACCATACACGCCAACCTGGTGCCCAAAATCCACAACCTGGACCTTTGCCTACTGGTCCCTAAAATTTAAAAAATATTTTATTATAAATGTAATATTGTTTCATAAAATAAAATTATTACAATGTGATAAAATAACTTACAGTATTAAATCGATAGTAAATAAGATGTTTTAGATCTTTACACATACGTATTTGTCTCATAAGTTTGTACTTATAACGATACATGCCAGTCAATTGTCCAACATGTGCAAATACATATTGTAGTCCATCAGCTAATTGAAATGCATCAATATTGTTTAATCTGTACTGTACATGTGAATCAATGATCAGTTTTGTTAAACGAAGAATTTCTCGACACAAATGAAAAGCTAACAAAATAAATTAACACATTTAATCATAAATAGCTTATAAGATATTTTAATCAAAATATACCATTTCCAAATCTTGATTTTTTCCTTTCTTTAGTTGTAAGTGTTTTCACTGGTTTCAAATTAAAATTGTAATCCAGATGCAAGTAATTAAGATTTTTACGATGAATTAAAAGGTTTAACATATTATATCCTTGCCTGCATACTTGTAAACCAGCTTCTACCCAATCTAATGTTGTAGTTTGGAAAAACTTAGTAAATTTAAATGATCGGAATAAATATCTAATAATAAGATAAAAATAAAAATTATTAATAGGTATAGATATTAAATATAAATTTTAAAAAATTAGTAAATTCTGTAATCCAAACCTTTTTTTTTGTGGTTTAGGTGGTCGATGTTTCAAAGCATTTAATACATAATATTTCAAAAGTTTTTGATAGCTAACACGAACTTTGACAGGTTGTCCAGGTGGACAATGTTCTCTATACCAACTCTTAACTAAAGGTACATCAATAGCTCTTCTACAACGGCCTAAAAACATAGAAAAAAAAAAAAAAATGACAATAAGTATTTAACACATTAATTGTCATGCGATTGACAGTGTCCACATGACATTAGGATAAAACATTATTTTTAATGGAAGCCAGCAGTCACAATATGTTATTGTTTATACTTTTCTATGGTGCTACAATAATAAACTAAAAAAAGAATAGTAGTGTAGCAGGAATAATCACAATTTTTTTTGATGAAATAAACATATTTTCAAATGTTTTTTTAAATAAAATAGGATATTATACAAATAAAGAATGACAAAAAAATTATTTGGTATGTAAATAATACATATTGTGTGACTGCGGGCTATTAGTCAATGTGTTAATAAGTTATTAATTGTTGATAAAAATAATTAATGTTATTAAAAAATATATTCTAACCTGAGCGCATATTAAATGGTCTAGGAGCCCATAATAATGCAATTCCATTTGCTGTATTATCGGTATAAACAGGAGTTTCTTGTAAAAATGGCTGAACTTCAGGCGGTAGTTCAAATTCTTCATCATCATCAAAAATAGGTTCATTGACCTACGAAGATTATAATATATCAATATGTTAATTAAAGAATAATGTAATATTTATAATAACATTTTTCATTTTTCAGCTAAGCAAAGCAATAAATATTTGATAATAAGAATGTTTAAATTAAAAAAAAAATCAATAATGGTTTAGAATGTTAATCAATTCAAAGTAAATAATTGTCAATTAATAGAAAAATGTAATACATTATATTAAGAGAAGTAGGTATATTAAGAATTTGACATTTAAAATTATATAACACTTATTAATTTTTAAAATTAATGTTTAAATAAAATAAGTGGTAGAGGTGATAATAATGTAATAAATACCTTGACTGAATGTCTGTGAGATATAGGATTTATTAAAGGATCAAAATAAAATGCCGGCAAGTCTGGATCTTCAGTTTTAATGTACACAACATTTGGAGCATGATACCTAAAATCCAATACAACAATCTTAATAATTTTCTAAGAATACACATTGTGATATTTAAAAGAAAATTTTATTAAACCACTTCATTGATTTTTAATATTAATATGAACATGAAAATAAATATTAAAAAAAAAATTTTAATTTTTATAATTTGAGCATGACTTAATAATCAAATGATTATAAAATATTATGCGTAATGATCTCAAAGTATATTTATTTAAAGATATTTCTTAAATCTTCTAATAAAACAAAACAAACTTATAAATACTTAAAAAATTTCTATTAAGAGCATTTTGTTCAGGTATGTAGTTTTGTCCAAACAACATTTACAATAACAGATCACTGACCATGTTAAAAATAAATGCTATCTGTCTGTATTCATGAATACAGATATCAGACCCCTGTGCTAATCATCATAACAAAATATGCTCAGTAGTGCGTATTTTCCTATTGGTCTTAAAATAGACATATCACAGACAAAATCCATTAAAAAACCAATAATTGGGCATCATTTTGCATCCAATATCAGAGCCCCTACGCAATTCATCACAGCTTTTAAAAGACTAATTTAAAAAAATATTTCTTGTATTGTTTTTAGGATGGTGATAATACATGCAGGTTTGGTCTCCTTGATGTTACTAAAAAATATTCCTTAAAATATTAAATAAATTGTTCATAACTATCAGCGCTAAATTAGATTGTCTTTTATCTAACTTGCTTCAACGATTATGTAAATTAATATTACACACATTAGTAAAAACTACAAATATTTTTATGAAGTTTTCAAAACTTATGTGTTAATTTTAAAAACGTTTAATGTAAAATTGTGTATTAAAATGTATAAAAAAATAAATTATTCTTAATAGAGAAAGCTTACCAAGATAAATGAACATAATGTGGAAGGTTATTGTATAAATATGGAAATGCAATTCTGTATTCAGTTCTTACAGGTTGTCTTATGATAATTTTATTGATATCATTAAATTCATTCCAATCTTCGTCACGAACAAAACTAAAAAGTAAAGAATTTATAAAATATTGCTAAAATACACATATAAAAGTTAACAACTTACGATGGATTTGAATCCTTGATAAGTGGTTCAAATTTTGGTCCTCCAGGAATAGCCATATTTAATGCTTTAGCAGTAAAGAACGACTTTGGGTCAAATAAATAAAAGTAATTATCATCAACAAGATCAGTTAAAAGTTGATTAGCTAATCTATATAATGTAGCCATCTGTGGTAAAGTTAAATTCCATTTACGATAAGTAGATCCGTTAACATGTCTAAAATGTTTTTAAATTAATTGATTAAATATAAAAATTATTCAGACAAAAGCAGTTGAGATAAATTAACATAATTTTAAATTAATTATATTATTTGTTGTATACCTTGTGTTAACAAGTGGTTTATGATCATAAAACCATTTAGCTACAGCGGCATCTTCTTCAGTATCCAAGTCAATCTGAATAGCTTCCAAAGGTTCAACATCTAAAACATTGTCAGCATAATCTAAGGGTGGCTCTTCATCATCAAATGGAGGAAAACGCATCCGCTTAAAATGACGTCTGTCACGTTTTTCTCTTCTCATCATTATCCACATAGTTCTTAATTGAAAATAAATGATAAATAGGTATATTTATTTAATTAAAATAATATAAGAAATAAATTTACTTACCCCCATTGAGCAATATAAACTGGTTCAATAACCCATGGAATTTCATTAACAAAAGTAATTGCACCAGTTATATGATATAAAACTTTTACATCACGAATCTGTTCCCATGGCATAGGCATATTTTCCAATAATTTTAAAACAGCATGTGGCATATATTTTAGAGCTCTAAATATAAATATTACTTTTAGTATATTTATTAATCAAACAATTTTTTATATATATATTAAAATCATAATAGGTACATAATAATTATTAATCATATTAAGTAAATTATTGTTATTAATTTTAATTTTAATACTTAATATATTTTTTAAACATTTGGATTTATTATTATATTCTTAATTATACATAAATAAATATATTCAGAAATAATTAAACAATCAGACTTGAGACTTACTGTATATTTCATAATTGTATTTGATATATATTAAAAATTTAAATTGATACTAATATATTTAATAATTACTAGCCTTTAATTTTAAAATTTCCTATCTCAGAAATGGAAATAAAATCAAAAACGCTGTAATGGCAGGAAAAATATGTTTCGTGCACAATACCAACCATCGTGGTGAGTGTCAGTATGCCAGTACTTTTATCTTAGAAACGCCATAGTGCCCAAAACAACACATTACTAATTTAGTTTGAATTATTTTCAAGTTCTAATATATATGCATATAGTTTATAAACACTGGTTACACAATAGTTTTTTTTTTTGTTTCTATGCATCATAACTATTAACTATAATATGATTATTGAATTTAAATTTTACAGTTAACCAATTTATTTGTACATGAACTAGAAATATTATTTTTTTATACTCTAGATTTTTGACAAAAAAATGTGAGTGATGATTAATTGAAAATTCTATAGTTTAATTTGACATAATTCTTTTAAAAATATTTTTTATACACATATGTTCTTTTATAAGCACATAGTATATGATTAGAAAACCAATAAAATTAACTAGTATCAAGTTTCAAAAATGAATCAAGAGAAATAATATATCGAACAATAAAATGTATTTCTTATATAACTAAAATGGAGAATTTTTTCAAAAAGCTATGAACTAATGAAGTTAGGTTATTGAAGTCTTGTATCCAAAATCAGTTTTTAAAATAAATAAGATTTAAGCAATTACTGTTTTTTATTTTACATACCCTAAATAAACTCTTTTATCATGACGATACTTTCGACTGCTCATGTCACCATGATCCCTGATTATTTTACGTATATGTTCAGGGGGCATGTCTTCTTTTTGTGCATCAACAAAACCAAATTTACGTTTAGCTGCAAATCTTTTGGATTGAATTTGTTGCCATTTTTGTGCTATATAATTCCAAAAGTTAAATAATAATCATGAATAACAGAGTTACCTATAGGATAATTAATTTGAATAAAACAATTAGTCAAAATTACATTTTTCTTGTAATTTTTCTTCACTTAATGGTTCAGGTATTCTGTGAGGTGGGGCTGAGGACATCTGATGCATAGCCATTTGCTGAGCAACATGCATGTGAGCATGTACAGCTGCTGCCTGTGCATGAGCAGCCTGAGCTTGAGCTTGTGCTTGCACAGCAGCAATTTGTTGCTGTTGCTGAATGATCTGAGCCCATGGGTGTCCACCCAGCATAAATGGTGGAATAGACATATTCTTTTAAAATTAAAATAAATAAATATAATTGTTGTATAACATAATATTCAACTGTATTTAATTATTATATGTAACATTATATTCACTATTCATAGTGTATAACCATGCAAACAAAAAAATAAATAACTTACTTTTTAAATTGAGTTTACGCAGATGAGATGAACTATTACATCTTACATTAAATCATTAATTCGAGTAAAAATAGCACAAATAAATTAATACCAAAATGTACAAACTAAGAAAACGCGAGTTTCTAGTTTATACAAACAGAACGAAACGTCGGAACTCTAAACAGTCGGGGACACTCGGAACGTCGGTAAACGCATAATGTAATCATACCGACGCATTTATAATGTCCCATAACAAAGATATTATACACACGGTAATAAGCATAAATGTTGTACTAGAGTCTTTGGAAGTGATAAACTAAAGAAATTGGCGGTAAAAACTATTTCAATTTAAGTTTTGTATATTTTTTCTTTAGATTTAACCACGATTGAAGATATATTTTTAATCGTGGAATTAACCCACGAACATTAGAGAAAGAACGCCGAAACACGGCCGGGCGAAGCGAAAAAACATAGTCCGGAATTATCGCATTCCGCCAGAATGCACGTCGGACCGTAATGATGACGTTTTTATATGAAGAGCATAGGAAATTTATTGTTTTTTTAATATTATATTCTAAATAGTAAATGGTGTAACTTATGAATAATTATTATAGAGCGTTTTTTTAAGACAAAATTGTTCTCAATCAAATACAAGTGTTTCCAATAATATACGACTTCTAGAAAAAGAGATATAGTTGTTTAAAAATGCATTCGAATTATTTATATATAATAATATATCTATAGGTAATTATATAATATTATAATATCAATTCATGAGTTTTATTACGGTTTATTAATCACTGTACATATAAAACGTTAATAAAACGAAATTTGTTATGTCTATAATACACTGTTTGTAAAACTGATAACCGTTATAAAATTTGAAGCCTGCTTATTAAACGGCCGCCTAATTTTCGGTTAGCAAAACATTTTATATTCATTAATTCGTTATAAAGAATTTATATTGTATTATGAATAAGAATTTTGATTTCTAAATAATAAACTAGAATAATAGTTACAGAAAAAATTTATAAAAAATAATTTGTATTTTATTAAGAATAACAACTAAATATTAAACATAATCGAGTATCGAGACATAAATAATTAATAGGTATCAAGTATACTAATAAATGATACTATTTATTGATTCGAAATTCAAAATTTAAAAATTTTTAATTACAAAAACATGTACAACTTAAAGTAGTTATATTAAATACAACAATACTACTACATACATACTAATTACTAATAGTACATTATTTTTGACATTATGTTTAGTTTTTACATGTTGTAAATCAAAATATTTATATGATTAAATTAAATTTGTGATACCACCATATTGCTGACCAGTCCCATGATTTCCTGAGGTCCGTGTAGATCGTCCTCGCACTTAATCGCAATTGTGTTCAACTTCTGTTTCAGAGCTACACGTCCTTCAGTCATCTGTATAAACGAATATCGTACGAGATTGAGTGGTAGACATAATAAGAATATAAACCGTTCTAGGGATGATTAGTAAGTTATATTAATACTTTATTCATCTTATACTCAAAGACACAGTATTTTAGGCCCTACTATACTTATACTGTATAAGTATAACATATTATATTAACATTTATTAATATTTTGTCATATGTATGAGTGTACGAGTATGACTGTATAAAGTACCTAATTATACGTGTTTCCACCACTTGTATAACTGTTAAGTGTTGGTGTATTTTGGTATTCAGTGAATCTAATAAATTAATAAATATTATCAAAAAATTCATAACGTATAATTTATATAATTAAATGTTAAGTTTAACGCTCTGCACAAATCACAATAAACCAGACAAGTGGGATATTACTTATCATTCCAATGACTAAGTTTAAAAGCGAAAATTAACAACGCCAAAGATTATTGAGTACCTACCTACCTATACTATAAAAATAAAATATTAAGTTTTTAGGCTTTTAAAATTAGCTACATTTCAATAGCATGTACATTTGCGATCTTTTAAATATTAAATAAATTTCTAAATAATTTGATTCTTTTTGTATTATTTATAATCATTTGAAAGGTTTGACTTGTTTTAGTCTTATTTTGATTTATGTAATTATTGTGCACGATAAAATTAATTTGTTTATCGGCAAATAAACTTTAAATATTAGTATAAGGTTCCTCATAAATTGTTTTAAAGCAATGTTAAAATATGGAAAATACAATATTTTTTATGTATTAAAAGTACAAATTTTTACAAAGTTCGTCAGATATGAAATATTTTTGTAATTAAAAAGATAGGCAAGTGCGAACCGCTGTGCTGTAGCCTAGCTGTACATTAGAAAACATTAGATACCGAGTTTATAAACCCTTGGCATATTACTATGACCTTCTTGTTCCAAATATTTTCTACACATCCCAGTAACCATTGGTTCTTTGAATAATATTGATAAATGCAGAATCGTGTCTAACGGGGAGCATAGGGGGCAATTGCCCAATGGTTTTTTTTTAACTTTACGATGAATCTGATAAATGATCTCATCTGTATCAGCAATTATACGACTAAAATATGTTATTTTTTATGTAATAATTTGTATTACCAATTTGAAGAATTTAGAATTAGTATCCAAAGGGTTAAATTTAAATTCAATGATACATCATTGTTAAATTTAACATATACATTACACTGACTTAATGAAAGATGAGGTAGATACATTAGACACTTACTGTACACCAGAGCTGTTACCTACTTTCCCCATTTCTTTATTTTCACTTAATTTTCTAATAATCATTGTGGCCAAGGCTCACAAAAAAAAGAGCAGAGGGCCGCGCATTTGACATGCCCGCATACAGATTACAGTGACCTACTGAATGATGAAGTACATTTGATACCTTCTATAAAGTAGAGTGATATTCAAATACTGTAAATTTAAAAAAAACTATTAGCAAAACTAAATAATGTAATAAAACAAAGACGAAGTTCGCTTACACATTTTTATAGTTTAAAATAAACAAATCATATTATCAATAAATTTTAAGTATTTATTCTCCCATTAATTCACTATATATTATTTTGAGATGTAACTATACTACGAAGGTAGGTACCTATATAAATTAAAAAGTGGGGATTGACAATAGTTAGTGTTTAACTAGGCTTTGGCCTTGACTTAAAATATGTTTCGATAATACTCATCTGTATTTTTATGCTGTCCAATTATGTTATACTGTTAGATGTACAACTCTGTGGCCAAATAGTAAATAGTTATCACATATCAGTTATGAATTGAAGATCGAAGAGAGTGAACTGTTCACGCTCGCTGTTTTTCTTAATATTAATTGCATAAATGTTTTCACACGAAAGTAAAACAATTTAAATAAACTTTTTTTTTTTTAATTTTCCCAATGGTTTTATTACATTTTATTTCACGAATAAAATTATTTACTAAATAAGATACTCTATAAATTAAAAATAATGTTAATTTAGGAAAAATTTTGTTTTTACTAAATGGTAAATCAAATCAACAAACAAACTTCACTTATACAGCATACCAATATTTCTAAAATATATAATAAATAATGGTAAGTGTTTTTAACAAATTAGTTTTAGTAATTGTTAATGCTATTTTTACTATAATTAACATTTTGTAGGTACATATAATATATATAATAGTAATTATAGTTTGTAGGTATTCAGAATCGATATATCAATTATCAAATTCTATCTATTTTATAATTAATTGTTTATTAATGCATTTAAAATAATAATTACTCAATATTATAAGAGGTTTATTATAATATCTTATTATTCAAATCTACATTTTGCAATTGATCTGTAATTATTGAACGTAATGTATGGGCAGATGACATGTCATGCTATTTTTTTTTTTTGTGTACTTACCTTATTAACTAACAAATGTGAAGCTAAATTATAAATTTGTATATACCTAAATATAATAATATTTAATACCTATCATATTTATGATAATGTCTATTTTGGAATTAATAATTTAGTTTATCTTTTGTTTTTACCAAAATTGCACCTACAAATTATTAGCTATAAAGATAAGAATATAAAAAAAATGCAGCCCTCTTCTATATTCATTACAGTCTAATAATGTTTTAAATAAAATTTAATAAAGAAAAAAATATTAGCTGATACAAAGTTATTATAGATGATTATTAATTATACTGTTTATGTATAATAATTGTATACAGGTATTTGAATCTCAACTACAATATATTTTTTTATATAAAATAAATTTTCCTAATACATTCATTGTAAAACATTATTTAAGCTAAAAAAAAATATCCTTAAATTAAATAGATTTTATTGAGACGTCTAATAAATAAAATGTAGGTATAGAAAGTCGTATCATACGTGATATGATAGTCGATTGTCTATTATAAAATTCACAGTTTTATTTTTATTAAAACAGAATATGATGTAAAATAATATTTAATTTTATATTGAAACAAATGGAATTAGTATATGATAAATGATAATAATTAATATTTATTCAATCATTATTAATTATTATTATAAATTTATAATTGTTATTTGTTTCTTTACGTACCAATACGCACGGCATACACCATGTGTAAATAGTTTTTATTTGAAATAGAACAGTCAACAGAAACTTGTCGTCAATTAAATGTAATTTAGGTACTTTCACGTCTGCATATTCTGTATATTGATGTGTTGTGAAATAATAATGCCATAAATATTAGTAATTGTTCTCTTTATGTTTTAAAATTAAAATTTGTTGTTGGATTTATTATTTTAAAACATTAATTGATGTTCCGATATACCCATAAAAAATATATCATAATTAACGTGATTTAAAACTTATTATTAGGTAATATTTAATTTAATATCATGATTATTATTTTTAATTTTTTAATAATTAGTAGGTATTGTTATTTTTATTTTTTATTGAGTTTCATAACTATGTATGTGTATACACAATTTAATAATAAATTATAATAATTAGGTATAACAATTAAAAATGTTCAATTATGAACATAAATACTATAGTTCTAATTTTGATTCTGAATTTGGGTGAAATGTACTCGTAAGTTTTTTTTTATTTGAAAGATTAGGCTTTAAGAGCAAAGATTACCTATTACTTATTAATCTATATCAGGGGTGGCCGGGTGAGCAACTGGCGGCCCGCAGTTTTTTTTATCTGGCCTTTGCTACATTTTCAAATTACATCATACAATTTCAAAGTCAATCGTCTATATTCTACGCTAAATTAAAATGCTAATTCTGGCCCGCTAAATTTTAATTTTCTAAAAATTGGCACTCTTAATCAGTAAATACCTAGTATTTTCCTTAATATTTTGGAACGAAAATTCAACAGAAATATTTACACTGTACACAAGATATTTTCGACATAATAGTTTTTTTTTCATATATTTATAATATATATATGTATATAATTCAAAATAAAATTATTGCTAAAACTTGACATTTTTATTAGATTTATATTAGCAATTATTCAAATAATTTTTTTTTCGATTCATGTTAGTAATATTTTTAACAAATTTATACGATTTAGTACAGTAAATTTGTATATAGTTTTTGATATACCTAATATTATACGGGATATTTTTGGCAAGCACATAAATTATATTACAGTTACTAGGTAAAGCTAGGTTAGGTTACTCAATGAGGAGATATATTTTAAATTTACTATGTATATTATATATACAGCAGAGCAAGTTTCACGACTATTCTTTCAATTTTGTAATTTGTCTCTTTTTATTTATCATGTGTTAGACCGCAAAGAATAGTGAATGAAATGTTTTTATTGTCACTATATTGATTGTTATATTATTAAATGGTTATTAATTTAATCATTTTTATTGTTTACATTGTAAAATATTTAAGTAATTGAATATACCTCGTAACCAATAATATAAATGTATTATCTTTCCTGTAATATCTTTGAATTCAATTAACAAGAAAAATATCCATTATAGCTATTAACTATAAAGTATGTAAATAAATTATAATGATGTCAATGTTGTATACATTAAATAAACGTAAAACTAAATTATAAGAATGTTTTTATTATTCGTTATATTGCGTCACTTTCTGAAGAAAAAAGCTTTTTACATAAAATATTTAAAAAGTATAATAATAATAAATTGACTTTTATTTCTTAAATACTTAATAAGTAGTCTGGAATTTATCAATTACGTCCTTGTACATAGAAAATATAGGGGATCAATGTGCGGACATCAACTAATCTAGGTGCAATGGGAGGATTTTTTTTTTAACAGGACAGGTGTCAACTGACTCAATATATTATAACAAATACCAATAAGTACTTAATTTTTAGACATAATATTAGCCACTTTCCCTCTTGTATTTTTTTTAAATATCAAAAACAACTAAAAATATTTATAGTTATAATTATTATAATCATCAATACGGGAATAATTTTCAAACAAATAAACTAGAAAATATATGTTGACTAAGTCGATAACGCTTGCTGGTAATAATATACTACGAAGTAGGTGATTAATAACTAATGTAAACAACGTTCAAAATTGTTTGGCATGGGTGATGGGTATCCCTTCAAAAATTATTACTTTGAATATCATAATGAGAATTAAACAATATATATTATAATATTATTGGGTAATATCAACTTATTATTCAATATTTATAATATAGCTGAGTTCATCCACATATGAAAGTGTTCTTATTCGCGAATAGGTCAAAACTCTCCGTGAAGATTATTCATACGATTACTGGTAAACCGGTTTACATGGCACAGTACTCAATAATATACAGTAGTAGTAAGTTATAAATTGTGATTAGGATTGCTATTATTAAACCTTGAAATATTGTGTTTATTAATTCACCACTACTTCTTTCCATCGTTCATGGATGAGTTTGTTATTAACATATTATATTAATTTATAAGCAATTGTAAATAATACCCTATATGTTTATTGTCATAGGTATTTTTTTAAATAATATAAAATTAAATCATTTTAATAATTTATTTATAAAGGTTATTTACTTTAGTATTATTTTATATAAGTAGATATCAGACGATATTTCGTAAAACATTTTTAAATAAAATTTTATCGTTTTTGAAATGGTTATATGCAACATTTTAAAATGCCTAACCTAATCTAACACCAAAAGTACATAGTTCAATAAAATAAGACTTACTACTATTGTAAGCACTAGAACTACTTTTATATATACTTTTACGATACATGTTTATTTTAATTATTAGATAAATATAAAACCTATATATTTATCTATATATTATAGGTATGTAATTTATATATATAGAAATATAGTATACATAAAAATGTTGGTACATGATTTATCTTTTAATAGCAAGTACAAGAAAGTAACTATAGAAAAAAACAATGTTGTAGAAAAATAATTAATGGAACTCTTTGTTTGACTCAGAAGTCAGAATCTGAAATTTTTTTGTCTATAATCAATACACCATAGTTAAATTCAGAATCATATTGGTAGTAGATGATGATACTATTTTTTTATAGATCAATTAGATCATAACATAGTGGTCAGTATACTATTAAATCCATAAATAATGTAAATATTAAAAATATATCTATTATAAAATTGATATAGAAATAAAAAAATATATAGTAGTATGAACGTTGAAAAATCATTTACAAATAAAATTGAAGTATATTATTATACATTGTTCATATTATATAATATATTATAAATACATAAATTAATTTTTTTTTATAATGAAATTATATTATTTGAGAAAATTTAAAAATATATATATTTACCTATAGAGTTTAATCGTTGAGTTACGACAGTCAAGTGTCATTGGTTAGTTATTCTTATACAACATTTTCTTATGAAACAGAAATTAAATATTGTGTTATGTATAGTCGTATAGACATGTATTTAATATTGGCACTTCTCATAGCTTATATGAGATATATATGATGAGTATTGCTTATTAAATAAACAAATTGCTGTCAACAGTATATTACAAATTTAAGCAGATAAAAGACTTAAATTATTAGTTATTTTCTTTATACATTGTATTTGATATTCATAAAATAATAATTTTTACTGCTGTGATATTTGAGGACGCTAATCTCCAAATAATACATAAAATTGAAACTGTTAAGCCACAAAAATGTCCACGTTTTTACATTTGAAAGACAGCTGATACCGGTGTGGTGACGTATTGTCCTTTACATTTCCTTTTTTTTTTAAAGATATATACAATCTATTAATCTATATTCTGATTTCTGGGGTACAATAAAAATATTTGCTAGTTGATTATGAGACAGTGGAAAAATTATTTGCTATAAAAAGATATAGGTAGGTAGATTAGAAGCTACTTTATACAGTATAATGATACTTCCAATTTTTTATTTTAAATTTTGTTGGTCAATAATTTGTGGATTTATGTGAGTCATTTTGCGGGGGTAGAATCTTTTATATAAGCGTTTTGCTTTTAATTCCTAAACAAATTTTAGACTCAAAACAGTGTGTCAGAGAGCGTATGATTAGATATGTATCAATGCATGAAGCGATATTTTTTATTTTCCTTAATTTAATATTATAAAATGTCTTCCTAACTTCCTTTATATTTAAAAACTGAAATTATATACGGAATTATAATTCACTATAATATTATAATTAAGTAGATATATTAATGCAAATTATGTTAATAAATAAAAGTAACTGAAGTTATAATTGTATTAAAATATCATAATTACTTTTCTTAAATGTATATTTTTTTGTATAAAATATAACGTTTATGATTAATTAATATTTGATTGATGTTTATATACAGGCATACCCAAAATCAGTGTGGTTTATCATCTGCACAGAATTTTGTGAACGATTTTCCTACTATGGACTTCGAAGTACTTAACTATTTTTTTTTTTTTTTTATTAAATAGTACTAAATTTTTTGTTTGTTTTTCTCAATTATGATTTATGAATGTATTTTCTCGTATATTAGCTGTTTTAGTATTATATCTTACGTCAATATTGCAATATGATGAAGACGAATCCACTATTATTTATCACATGGCTGTCTTTATGGCATATTTTTCACCATTATTTGGAGCTATTTTATCTGATTCTTTCTTAGGAAAATTCAAGTAAGTAACACATTTAAAATTAGTTATTAATTATAAATTTGAAAAAATCATAATTGGTATTTAGAGACTTAGAGTTTGAATGCTGTAGGTCTTAAATTGTTTTTCTTTTTTTGGTATGAAACTATAAATTAGGTTAACTCGTCTATGAAATGATATACATTTTAATTTTATTCGCTAAATTAGCTTTATCAACTATTTTTCGAAATTATTTTTTATTTTGGTCTTTTAGCATTTAAATATGTTTTTAACTAATTCATTTTTTTTAGTTGTTTCTGTTGTTTTTTTAAATAATATATTTTGTCCAATTATATGGGGCTCGGCACAAATTTGTAATTTAATCACTTACCAATATTTTTTTTTTAATCTAACATTAAATTTATCATCTCAATCTCAATCTTTACAATACTCTTACAAACAATAAGACGTCTAGTTAGCATAACGTCATTAGAGTCCAATTATTTCCATTACTTAGTTTCTGCTAATACTATTAACAATTTCAAAATAAAATATTCTAAATCAATCAGCAATTACTTTCCCTGAATATATTCTTTCTTGACGTCTTGAAAATTGAAATAAAATGGGCTCAGTAGTTTGTAAACGTTAAATTTAAAAAAAACTTCTAGTTTGATATTTGAATTAACTTAACCTATCTTATTTTGTTCTATGTATACAATATTTTTAGATTTTTATATAATTATTATAAAGGTACTATTATAATTTGTATGTTGATTGTAAATGTATGATTATTAATTTATTCATAATAAAAAAAAATGTAATTATGTGCTAAATATTTATTTTATTTATGTATTCTTTTTTTCAGAACTATAGTATATCTTTCACTAATTTATGCAATTGGTAATTTAGTCATAACTGGGTCGTCTTTGGCAGTTTCACTTAGTTTAAATAACCAAAGGTACTAAATAATAATATCTGTATTATAGAAAAACATTTTTTGCAGTTGACTTGTTATAATATCTTACTAATTGTAATACTAATTTTAAAATAAATATTAAGAAAAAAAATATTATAATATATAGACAATAGCTTTTAATTTCAATAATAAAAGACATCCAATTAATTGTATTGAATATGATATAAGATATATCATATATTCACAATGATTTAAATGTTACTGTTATTAAAAAATGCTCAAAAATATTTATAAATTGTTATAGTTAACATAATAATGATCAAAATCATCATAGTTAAATATTTTAGTTCTATGCTTTATTTTTTTATAATTATTTAAATCATCATAACGGTTATCATTAAGTGGATTTAAATTGATATAATATAATTATACTTATATCACTTCTGTTTTAACAATATGTCAGTATATAGGTTCCTAATATGTAATATACTATAATATATTAATATGATAATTTACCAATTTTAATAATGCGTGAATACGTGATGATTTATAGAATTAATGGCCATTTGTGTAATAAGTTAATTATAGAATTAAAGCTAGCTCGTACTTAATAGGTTCATCTAATGAGTACGGTGTATATTATATTATATTTATATGTACACCGGCTAGTGGCTACCAAGTAGTATTAGTGGTAGGTATAAATATTTACATAATTAAATTGGCTTTTTTTAATTTTATTGCTAAAAATTAAAAAAATGTATATCATTATATTTTTGTTTACCTATATTTATGAGCGGATATTACATATTAAAATGTTTCGTATATTTACGTAGTTTTATAGCATATTATTTTATTATTATAATGGACATTTACCTAATGTGTAAGTTGTTTTAATTTATAGTATAATAATAATATATTATTTAAAAATAATATTTTAATACTTCATAGGTACTTAGCTCTGTTGGGCTTAGTTTTAATCGCAATTGGAACAGGTGGAATAAAACCATGTGTTTCATCATTTGGTGGCGATCAATTTGATTTACCTGCACAAGAACTTTATCTACAGAAGTTCTTTTCCATATTTTACTTTTCTATCAACGCGGGTTCGCTTATATCAACATCAGTAACACCGGAGCTAAGAAAAGATGTTCAATGTTTCGGTCGAACTTCATGTTTCCCCTTAGCTTTTGGTGTACCAGCTGTGCTAATGCTTATAGCGATTTGTAAGTACAATTTATACGAATGTTTTCAAGTAAATTAATTTTCTACTTTAAATCATTTTTACAGTGTATTAATTTAACAAATTATAAATAAATAATGCATTATATTTTGCATTATTATAATGCGATAGCGTAGTTTGTTACTTAATTATTTAAGCCTATATTCTAGTACTTAATACATTTATACAATTGTATTACTTTACATTAATATCTCATATCTGTTTTTATTTTAACCTAGTTATTTTCGTATGTGGTAAACGATTATATAAGATAAAAAAGCCAGAATCGAACGTCATCGTAACATCTTTTTCGTGTATTTATGTAAGTTTTTATTTTTATGTTTAAAAATGTAATTCATTCTAAGACTGATTAAAATACTAATATTCTGAAATACAATACTTACGTCATAGTTATTTATACAAATGATTTAATTATTCAATTATTATACTATGATAAACATATGGTTTTATTCTCAAAAAGTAATAATAAGTATAGAATTACAGGCTTATTTTGATACGTCTATTATATTGATATTATATATAATATAAATTTAATTATATTATAGCATGCAATAAAAAGAAGACTAGCATATGTTTCATCAAATACCAAAAAAGTTCATTGGTTAAATTATGCAGATGACAAGTTTTCAGAAAAAGAAATTTCAGAAATACGCTCCGCTTTAGATGTAATATATTTATTTATTCCATTCCCATTTTTCTGGGCTTTATTTGATCAACAAGTAAGTATTACTGACAGTTATTATAATTAATCTAATGACTAATTTTATGAATCAGAAAAATAGCTAATTATTTATACTATTCAGATAAATCAATTAAATAGTTATAGTATAAAGTAGTTAATCTAATCTATTTTTAAAATTAATTGTTATTGCTTATTACTTTATAATTAATTCAATTTATATTTTAAATACTTCCATAAAAGTACGGAGGTATTCATTTATCGAACAAAGTTTCTACCTACTTGGAAATTAAATTATTATTTAAATTAATTAATTGTATTAAATATCTAAAATAATTTTATATTTTAAAACAATAGCAACAAAATTTCACAGAACACCTCTTATTTATTTTATTTATGTTTATTTTAGATATAATATAAATTAAATACTGTAATATCTATATTTTGTTAAAAATCTTCTAGGGTTCTCGCTGGACATTACAAGCTACTTTGATGAATGGCAGGATTGATTTTCTGAATTGGACAATGAAGCCTGATCAAATGCAAGTGATGAATCCACTTCTCGTTTTATTATTTATTCCATTTTTCGAAACCATTGTGTATCCTATATTAGCCAAGATCGGTATTAAAAAACCATTACAAAAAATCTCATTAGGGGGTTTTCTCGCCGCTCTTGCTTTTGTACTATCAGCTGTTGTACAAAACAAAATTATTGTAAGTACCTATAATATATTACATCATAGTGTGAAATGTTAAGTACTTAGTTAATAATTAGTTGAAAAATTAAATTTTAGATAAAGCACTACATATAAATATATAATATTATAACGTTTAGGTATAGAAGTATAGCCAACATAATTTCAGGCACGTATTAAAATTATAAATAGGTATAACAAATAATAATATATTTTAGGTTTTTCAATGCAATAAAGTTTTTAAATAATTTTACAACCAATACCTATATTAAATTTAAATTTTTTTATATCGAATGCTTTAAAATCTGTGCTGTCACAGTTTATCATAATAAACTTACATCTGGCATTGAAATGAGCTAAGTTAGATGAGTGCTTGAGCTTGATCCATGTCTCTGAGTTAAATTTTTTAATTTCGAGCCTTAAATTACATTTATATTATATTAAATACCAACTATTTATAACTTAATTTTTTGTGATGATTGATTCTTTTATCGGCGAACATTTTTTAATCATTATCTCGAAAAGTACCAATTAATTTTATTTAAATAATTTTTTTTCCCATTACTAAAAGATTTTTTATAATATTATTATCATTGTATATATTGAAGTTCTCAATAAATAAATTCTGTTTTAGGATAAAAAAAAATGTTGTTCTTGAAAAAGTATAAAATTTAAAAATATAGCGATAAGAATACTTAGTAAACATATTGTTTTTTAAGTATAAAAATGTATGTAAAATGTATATTTTCATACTTCGATACTTATCAAGATATTGAATATTTATTGTTAAAAGAATCATTATTATATAGTAAGGACTATGGACATATTATTTTCAGATAAATTTTCATATATTGTTAGTATTTGAGTTTTAGTTTTACACACATCTTTGTAAATTAAAATATTATGATTCCCTTTTTAATTTAAACATGGTTTAATATTTTAGGGTGGATCGACCCAAATACCAGTTGGTGAAGGCCAATTAAGAGTTTACAATGGATTCAATTGTGACATAACAATAAATTCAACAAATTTACCCGTCCACAAATTAAGTTCTCTTGAAACATTAGAGATAAGTTATACACCAGCTTCTTTGGAAATTTCGATTCCCATCGTTTTTATAGCTGATCCTTCATGTTCTCCAAATTTATCAACATTAAATTTGACAAGCAATGTGTCTATCGTAGAAGGAAAGGTTAGCTTAAAAAAGTATTTTAATAATTCATAGTGCATTAGATATATTGTAACAAATAATTCAATGATTATTAAAAATTACAGGTAACGTCATATTTTTTAACTCGCATAAAAGATAAACTTGAAATAAAAAGAATTGGTTATGTTGATGACTTAGCTAAACCTAAAAACGGTAATCCAATTTTAAGGTAAATAAATTTTAGATTACATCTATATTTGTACGTTATTTTAAAACACATTGTTTTTGTAGAATTTTAAACAGCGACGATTTGTCTAATAAAATGTTGATACTCAAAGAGAAAGAAAACAACAACACAGCAATTGAAATTAATGTAAAATCCTCAACAACAAACACAGTACCTATTGGAAAGTAAGTTATAAATTATATTGTTTTATATATTTTTATTTATTTTAGAGATAACTATTTCAATGTTATTCTTTTTGGTTCTATCATTTTCGAATTATATAATTATTTTTTTGACTTATAATGTAAATTTTATAGGGTAATAGGCTAAACTTCTTCAAACATCTCTCCCTCTCCTATCGACGCCTATATAAATGAATGTTACAGATATTTTAATAGTAGGTATAAATAATATAATTAATAGTATATAATACATATTACTTATAAACGTATTAAGAAAAACTTGAATACATATTTCAAACTTTTAAGATGTAAAAAAAAGTTAGTCTTGCATTATAGTTTATTTTCTTTAAAAAAGAATACACTTGACCATCAATACAGTTATAATTTATAACTCTTTATATCTATGAGATATATATTATGATTTATAAAGTATATTATGTAGGTGTATATTTAAATTTTAAAAACTTCACTATATTTTTAGAAAATATTTTTGTAATTTATAACTTATAAAAATATATGATATTAAACTTTTTAGAGTAGTTCATTGATTAATGATTGGTTGAATAAATAAATATTTATTAATTATTATAGTTTAGATATTGAAAAATGTTATTACAAATACATTAATTAATTATTATTATTCAATTACTAGATTTAGGCAATATGCCAATATTTGTTTAGTAGTTGATGGTTTTATTAAACTATATAAATGATAATTGATTAGTTATATATATAATACACTGTAATTCATTTGAGTGTTTTTATTCGTTTTTTAAATATATTAATGTTTTTTAAAATATTTTTTTATATTGTTCAATACCATTGCAAAACGACATTAAAAAAAATAATGTATGTTTAATTTTTTTTACCAGGTATCATTTTTTTTTTAATTGTTATATATTTTGAATTTCAGATATTTTCGATACCAAATAATATATTGTATTGTAAATTATGTAAAATAATATTTTTATAAAACTTATATTTTTTTAAACACTGAATAGGACACTTAAAAATTAGAATGAATCACCTAAATAGTATATTTAATTTTATTGGATTAATAGCTTCGAGAACAAGTGTCATTAGTGTTGAGCTGTACTGTTAATTTTTTTTTTTTAATAAATATTGGTAAATCATAATATTATTTATATTGAATTGAATTATAATAATATTATAATTTTTTATAGAAATAAAAATGGCAAACAGAGAATACATTTATATGCATTTATGTTTATACTCGTACATAAACATTAAACATAAAAAAGTGTTAAATTTAGTGAAAGTAATAAGTATCATGTAGGTACTTCTAAAATTTAAATAAATAGGTTAGTAATGATAGGTAATTATAAAACACGATTACACGAAAAGTATGTTTATTTAAATTAAAAACCTTGTTATAGCTATTTCCATAATATTGATATAAGCACTCATGAAACATCTAATGCAATTAATCCTAATTACACAACTTTTCAGATATAAAGCCTTTTTAGACAACGAATTTCTCTCAGATTTAAATTTTTTACCGGCTAGTGTAAACACACTTGTATTACAACGTAATTCAGGACACATAGTAAGTATTTGTTGATTTTACAATTTTATTTTTAGTATTGAATTATTTTAATTAATTAAAAATACATAATTTTAGGATTCAAATTTGATAGTCTTAGAGAATGGTAATTTTATTCATATAGCATGGCAATTACCTCAAATTATTGTAATGACCGCTGCAGAGATTATGTTCTCGATCACGACATTAGAATTTGCATTTACTCAAGTAAGTTTATTTTTAATCATCATTATGCTATAAATTTAAAGTATCAAGGTATATACTATATAAAGTTATTATTTTAAAGGCACCTACAAGCATGAAATCCTTATTGGCAGCAGTTAATTTGTTGACAGTAGCGTTTGGAAATCTAATAGTAGTGATCGTGTCTGAAGTACGATTTTTCGAAAATCAAGTATGTTTATATCATTGTAATAATTCTTCGTTGGGCGCCTTCAGTTTTAAAATTAGCATTATCGTAATTAATGCCATTTCGGCTTAACATTGTGCTTCTAATAATATACAACATGTACATTGTATATTTGTTTATAATTCAATTTCTTATAGGCTTATGAATATTTGCTGTTTGCTGGACTTATGGTGCTCGATATGATAATATTTATTTTAATGAGCTTTACATATAAATATAAAGATTTGAATGACCCCGTGCCCATTACGCACAATGAGCAAAACAAGCAAAATTAAAGGTATACTATTTTTTATGTCGTATGATATTGCAGATAATTTTTTTTCAATTTATTATGTATACATTTTAAATATACTCTATTATTAAAATTCCTGTATACACATATTTGTATTGTTTATATATTAATATTATTACTTAAATAAAGTTAAATAAGTTAAATTGTCTATAACTACTCGTATATTATACGTTATGTATTTTAAACAAAATATTTTACTATGATTAAATATTAAAACTTATTTAAATATATTTTAAAAATAAATAACATGATGTAATGTATTATTAATTTAAATTTTATATTTTATTTAGATAGCTATATTTTTATGTAAAAAGCAAAGATAATATTATACATTTTTTTTATTAAAAGATAAAAATAATCTTTATTTTTTGTTTTGCGTTATTTATACTTGTCTATATGGTATATACATAGGTAGTATAGCATATACCATATAGTATAGTATATACTACTGTGTATGCAGTATATATAGCATATAACCTACTTAAATTTTAGTCGGTTCGCTACCTATTTTAAATTATAGTTTAAAAGATAATCATATATTATGTATGTTGGTAGTTAAAATAAATAGAAAAATTGTTTACTGTAAAAAATGCCTGATTAATGTAATCGGCGTAATCGACCGAATCCTTCAAGACCCTGCTATGCTACTATTTTCGCTACTATGAAATTCATCGTCTCTGCTGACCCTGCCAATTTACAAAATAATTTATAGTTCCTAGGTAACTCTTAAAATTTATTTTAATCTTAATACTGCTTATAATTTGAATATAGGTAAGAATATTTATTAAAAGTTTTAATGGTATTCATATAGGTATGTAAGTACATATCTGAAAATTACTCTCAAAATGGCTTTTAGGCATAACTTAATCATTTTAATCATATAATATTAGTAATATTACTTTATTAAAAATTATTTAATATCGTTGTTTATTTAATCCTTTTTACTACATTTATATACTCAAGTAAAATTTTTACAATAATTGGTTCTCAAAACTTTAAGTTATAAGAGTTTGATTTATATAAATATTGTAATTGAGTGTTGTGGTTATTCAACTGGTTAATACTTATTACGATTACATTATTATGTATAGCCGTATGGGTATGAAAAATTCACGTACCTATATACTTGTAACTTGAGTTATGAAATGAAATATATATTGTAATAAACCAGAGATAGGAATTCACATTATATGTTAAGATTTTCAAAGGAATTTACTATACAGCATGCGAGGGTGTCAAAATATAATGATGTATTAACAGGCAGGGGCAATAACAGATAAGGATGAGTTTGTTTATTTGTATATTGTACTCCTACTTTCCTAGACTTCTTTAGATGTTATTTGAAACGGTTTCGAAGAACGATATCTGTATAATATGTATAGATGATACTTCAGAATTTTGTCTATACTTTCATGTATGTACTAAAGTCTAAAAGTCTATGTTTGCGGAATTCTAGTCCCCCATGATCTTGAATTTAGAAAAATGTGGGTCATAGTAGCCCCCACAATTTACAAACATAGTTATCAACATGTAATATACAATGATATATGATATTATATTACATAATTTACATTCAATATCTGTTTTGTATGTATTAAGCAAACACACTTAACATACATTTATGGTAAAATATTACGCATAGTTACAGGTTGGGTAATATAATTCATTTATCACATTTCCCTATTGTTTAGTGCATTTTATAAGGAAAATACAACGATTTTTATTTTCTGTATATTATCTCAAATCAAATTAATTGTAGAAATAAAAACATACAAACATAAAAACACAATTTAAATAGTTTTTTTTTAGTAATTTTTTTCAAGTTAAATTTTAAAATTATAGAAAAACATTATATTTACTTGGTATTTAGTTAGCAACGCTTTGACAAGGGGTCTAAATATCACCAACGCTTATATTTGCACCATTGTCTATTAGAATATTCAGTCTATTGATCAAAATTGCTTATAGTTATGTATACATGTTCTGCTAAAGAAACACGATTTGCTAAAATATCTGAAAATAAGTTTGGATACTGTAGTATTTACTAAATTACTGATAAAAATTAAAAAAATAATAATAATAAAAATACCTCCGGTATTCAGGCACGATGTCTCATATTGTTTCATTTGCTTTCACGCTATACAGTATATAAGACGTAGCCACGTAGGTATATATTATTAGCATAGTACGTATTAAACGTTGCAATTAATTACATTTATAATAAACGACCAAGTTTAAAGTATTAGATATGATGAATTTGGCTGTTTAAATTTATTTATATTTTTCATTATTTGCACTACCTATTTTATGTATTTAATTTTTTTTCAAAATATACAGTAGTCTTGTTAATCCGACACCATAGTAGATACTGCCGGATTATCGAAAAACTAGACATTTAAACAAAAATCGAATTGAAAAATTATCTGTATTTAATATTTATTACACGTTAATTAAATTATTCATGTAGATATTATAATTGTTATTACTGACAAATTTATAATTCTTGTTGAAATTCCAACAATATTATCGGAAGATTGAATTACATGGAATTATTTAAATAATAATCCAAAATTAAATTATAGAAATAGAATGTATACAACATAATATAGAAAGTGGTAAAAACATTCTGGATATATGCTGGAATATCAAAACTATACTGCATTGAAAAATGACTGTTAGCTCAGTTGTTAATTTTCTAGTTTTGTAAGAATCATTCATAGACTTTTTGGCTCATATTTATAAACCGACAGGAATACTTCAGACGGCTATAAAAACAGTATTCGAATATTAAAAGAAAAACATATGATTTTATTGTGAGTTTAGTTTAGTTTAAGCACAACTATTACAACGCTGTGCTGATGCCGTTCTATTTGTACGCTGCTCGTAATTTTAATAGTTAGTATAGAGGACGATCCATAAAAATATGTCAATGATTGTTATAAAATAGGTAAAATTTAATATTTAAATACAATTTTTTTTATGTGAATATTTACATTTAAAATATTTTACATATATTTTACATTTAATATTTTTTAATTATTCGCTTAATTGTTTTGAATAACTTCTTCAGTAATTTATTTTACTTACAAGCTCACATCATTCTGATATGTCAACAATATTGGTGAGTTATGTTATTATTATTAACGAATTTAATGTTTAATTTTAAAACCTTCGAATATAAATATTTTCTTTGTTAATAGAAGTATCCAAAATCAGTTTGGTATATAATCGGAAATGAGTTTTGCGAAAGATTCAGTTATTATGGACTTAAAGGTATTTTATTTAACTATAATACACCTTAATATACTTTATTTTTTAATTTTTTATAATTTTATGGTATTTAGCTATATTGGTTTTATTTTTTACAACGATTCAAGAATATGACCATGATACTTCCACAATTATATTCCATATGTTTTTAGTCTGTACCTACTTATCACCATTGTTTGGTGCTATCATTGCAGATTCATACTGGGGGAAATATAAGTAAGCGCAATTAACAGATTAATAACTTCTAAAATAGCTTATTTATTACTAAGGTAAGTACCTATATAAAGTAGAAGTACATACAATTGCTCTGCATACTTTATAATAGTGTGTTAATGTTAATCGATTCTTAATAATATGTGTTCAATGCTGAACACGCCTACTACCGTGAGGGCGTCGTTGGGGTCTAAAGATGGAGACGAAAGAACCATTTGCCTTCTTTTAGGAATTACTCTGAATATACCAATACAAATCAATATAGTATATATTTTAGATGACTTTAAAAACTTAATTTAAATTCTGTATGAAGCAAAAAATATATTAATTGTACAATGGTGCATATGTCCGTATGTGATTTAGTATGAGTCAATCATCCAGTTTGGAGCAGATAATTTGCTTTAATCTTCAACATTAAGAGGGTATAATTTCAAATTTAATCTAGTTTTTACCATGGTTAAAAATAGGAAAATCCCAATAGTTTTCTTTGGTAAGAACTAACAAAAAATATCCAGAAAGATGAAATATTTAGGCTACACCGAAAAATTTGATTTTTTTTATTGGAATTCAGATATGTATAATATATCCACAAAACGTTGATATTTCCATAACGTATTTCTTTTAGCTATTTCTAGATTTTATTTAAATTTTAATACATTTTATCATTTTTGAGCTATTTTTACAGTTTTAAAAAATGTTCCTGTTTTTCTATTTTGCGTTGATAACTTTCTTATTTTTAGATCAAAAAGTTTGATAACGTTAATCGTTATAAGGACTACGAATTTCCTCAAACACCATATTTAAATATTGAAAATACTAAGTTATAATTTTTATTCTTTTACGTGTTTGAACTGTTTGACGTTTGAACTTTTGATAATTATTTAAACAGTATATATAACGATTTTAATATTTTATTTGGCAAATTAAAATATTAATCGTATAAATTCATATTTTAATCAATGAACTTAATACCTTACACTATTATACAATTATAAATATATTATTATATTCAAAATTAGATCTTAAAAATATTAAGACAAATTTTTTAATTTATTTATACGAACCTATTCTATGAAACATATGTCAGTAAAGGTGTAAATAATTAAGTTACATTCAGTATTTTTATTAAAAATTAGATTAAATTTACCTTTCTTGTGATCGAGGGAATAGAATAATATATTGTACATTGTACATACCTATATAATTAAAATTGTTTTTCCATAGTTATTTAATTTTATAACATATATGCAACAACATATTTTTAAATATTTATTCAGCAAATTGCAATTTTCAATGTATTAGTGATTAACGAAACTGTGAACTAGGAAAGTTGCTGCCGAAATCTCTACCATTTTAAATGTTGGTGGGATGATTTTGATGACATCGATGTTACTAGTATTAATATAATTAAAATATTCAATGCTCAAATTTGCGTTCAAAAGTCCTCAACTTTATTATACTGGCATTTTTAAAGAAAGTGCACAAAAACATAATATAATTTTATATTATTAAATAAATAAATTTGATAAAAAAAAAAATGTATAGGTATGTATAGTTACGTTATATTGAGTATTTTACTTTCAAATAGTTAATAATAAACTATCCTTCATTCCTAATTATATTGATAAAATGATAACAATTTAATATTTAATTATCCCAATATCATATCAATATTATAATTAATTTTTCATACTTTTTTTTAATTATTTTAAATTGCATATTATAATATAAATTTATGTTGCCAATGAATAATGCCTATATTTAAATTTACAGAACCATTTTTATCTTGTCTATTGTACATGCAATAGGAAATATCTTGGTGGCAGTTGCATCTTTTATCATTTCAATCAGTTTAAATTTCCAGAGGTATGGTAAAATATTTGTACATTATAAATACTAACTTGATAAATAAACAAGGAATAAATATAATTTTTCTTTAGTTTTGAAAGATTTATATTAGTTATTTATTATTAATATTTTAGTTTTATTACAACATTACCCTATATTTTGCATACATTTGTATCAGTTATAAACAATTAAAGAAACTATACTAGAGTTAATAACTGTACGAAAATTGGTCAATTTTTCATTTAAAATTTAATAATATATGAGTATTTATTTTTGTGTTATATGATTGTTATGAGTTCATGACCATTAAAAGTTGTTCGGAAGTTTATAACTTAGTATTCACGTATACATATATTATGTAGAGAAAATACTAATTTTATTAAAATATAACATAATTATTATTATAGAGGGCTAAAGGGATATCAAAATTGCATTTTTATATATTTACAGATTATTTACGATAATTGGTTTACTGTTAACATCAATTGGAGCTGGTGGTATAAAACCATGCGTCTCTTCTTTTGGCGGTGACCAATTTGTATTACCAGATCAAGAGGATCATCTGCGAAAGTTCTTTTCTGTATTTTACTTTACTATCAATGCGGGGGCCTTGTTATCAACATTTATTACACCAGAACTACGGAAATCAATTCAGTGTTTTGGAAAAGATTCATGTTTTCCATTAGCGTTTGGGGTTCCTGCTATCTTAATGTTGATCTCAATAGGTATGCCAATTAGCAAAATTCATAACTTATTAATTGAACAATGACCGACTAGATACATAGTTTTCATTAAAAAATTAGTAATTTTATAATGTAGTATATACTATTTCTGCTTATAAATTATAATTTTATTATCAGTATAAAATAAAAAAATAACTTGGTTGTTTTTAACTATTTTTAAGGAACACTAACATTTTGTCGTTAAATTGGTATAGTTTTAATAGATACCTATTAATACTTTTTTTTTATGAATGTGTAAGTGTTTTTTTTAAGTGGCAAGAACCTGTATAAGACCAATAAACCCGTATCCAGTATCGTCACAACTTCAATTGGATGCATATTTGTAAGAGCAAAAATAAATATAGCTTTTATCAAATGTATTTAATATTATTTCTACCTATGATAAGTTATAATTTGTAATTTGCTAAGTATAATGAGCGATTTTTTTATCAAACACTCATTATTTCAAAATCTATTGACGTTTTTGAATATATTTTCTGTTTTATTTCGACTGCAGTGGAGGCTGGGAGTTATGTAAGAAAAATATTTTTTAAATATTAATACATTTTTAAATAGTGAGTATTGTTTGATAAAAGTAATCCTGTATACCTATTAATTATAAAGATACCTACATAGAATATGTTTTGAATATTATATTATCTTTGTTTTCCATAATAGTACGCGTTAAAAAAAAAAATCACAGCTTCTTCAAATGAAGCAAAAAGAAAAGATTGGTTGGATTATGCAGACAATAAGTACAATATACATGAAATATTTGAATTGAGAGCAGCGTTAGACGTCATGTATTTATTAATTCCAATACCATTGTTATATACACTTTTTGATCAACAAGTAAGTTATTTTATAAAAAATGTATCAATTGAAGTTATTCTTCACATTTGGATGTATATAGGAACATAATGTCATAATAGTATTCATTTTATAACATGTTTTATCTGAATTGTAAAAATATAAGGTGCCTACCTAAATTAAGAAATAAATAAATTTTTAAGTTTTTCACGACTTATTACTAGAAAAATGACATACCACTATAAATTATATTTCTTTGTTATGACTTATTCTAAATATATTTTATATAGATGTAAAATAAAAAAAATTTAATTAATATTGACGATTTTAATTTTCAGGGTTCTCGTTGGATATTGCAAGGAACTCTAATGAATGGAAAGATAGATGTTTTAAATTGGTCAATTAAGCCTGATCAAGTACATTTCATTAATCCGTTATTCGTTTTGATATTCATACCACTTTTTGATGGTGTAGTCTATCCAATTTTATATAAAATTGGTATAAATACACCTCTAAAAAAAGTCACTTTAGGTGGCCTATTTACTGTATCGTCGTTTGTATGTGCTGCTGTTGTGCAGTATATAATTATTGTAAGTATCTACTTTTAGTCATTAATAATAGTGCAATTTTAGGGGGGCTTAGCCTCCCAAGCCTCTCTAAAATTGCACTTATGTATATAATAATATATACACTAAATAGGTTAAAACGAAGATCAGAATTTTCATAAATTAATACTTATACAAATTTATGAATTATATACATTGTTTAAAATTTAAAATTAATAGATTAGCTAATACAAATGATTAGAAAATTATTAAATACTATAAAAATAATTTCGGTTATTAATAATTCGGGTATATGAACGCTGTTGTTTAGTATACTGCAATTATTTGGAATTTATCAGACAAGACAAAACTAAAACAAAATATATGAATACTTAAACTGTAAACATTATCATATTGACTATTTTCATTGTTGCTAAATCTAATATTTTAAAGAGATATATTTACTATTGACTTTATTTATACACTTGTATCTGTATCGACCTCGCTGTAGTCGATAATTAATATAAATAAATAATTCAAGAATTTACGTATTTGTACCGGATAATTTTAAAATTATAAAAAAGGTTAAATATAAATTACGATTATCGATTAATATTCGTAAGTATTCGTTTGTTTACGTCGAGCATTTTTTTCAAGCGTGATATGCTAGTGACTTGTAAATGATAGATTATTATAAGTACCTATAAATTTGTAACAGTCACACTTAAACTGTTGTCAATACTCAATGTGCACGAAATTTCCATGACAAGTAGATTATAATAAGTTAGTACCTAATAAAATATTATTGAGAGATCATTAAAACAAGATTATAATACCTTTATAACTTTAATAAGATTAAATTGGTAAATATATTAATAATAATTGTTTTTTAATTTAAACTTTGTTATAGATTTAATCTAAAAAATTAAATAGATATAATAACAATAAAATATATATTATTTATAATAAATAATAATTCATAAACCAAAAATAATTCATATATTTTTTTTACTTATTTATACGAACCAGGAGTGGAACATATTTTGACATAATAATACGAATTTTTTTATTATATTGAAGCAATGCCGCAATGGTATTAAAAATAGGCATATATATATATAAATTATAGATAAGAGTATCTGAGTATGTAGTAACATGTGAAATATAATCAGGAAAAACACGTGTACCGCAAATTGTATTCACGTCACTGCTAATTAAGGCTTATACCATTAATTCAATATTCGATATTTATTTATATATATATATACAACAATTTTAAATATAGGTACCTAATATTCTTGTTTATAATAAGCAGTGATATACAATAAAAAAAATTAAAAACCTAAAAAATTACATTAAAAAATTTGTGTTTTATGGAAACTGTAAACCATCTATAAATATATTTATTTTTTACTGAAATTCAGATAAGTGCATTTAACGTTAAAATATCACCATATAATATGTATGTTGTACCTACACAACATAGCTGTAAATACCGTTTGACACATTAAAAACTCTTTTTAGTGAACAGTGAATAATAATTTTAAATATTTATAAAAGTACTTATTTACTTTCAAAATTTGTAACGCAGAGTTTTTTCGTGTTTAAAATTATCTAAAAAGGTACTTAGTCGTATCTTAGGTATTCGTAAGTTAAGCTCGTACACAAAATAAATTCGAAGTAATTACGGTTTAAATCGTACTAAATAAAAAACATACGTATATAAATGATTAAAAATAGTATACATTTTTTTGTAACATGAAAATGTTGTGTCAACGAGAAATAAATCAGAGATACAGAGAAACATAATATTATGTATTATATATACATGATTATTGTTATTTACCAGTTTACCACGATGGTTTACCTATATGTGTTTACTAACACATTTTTGATTTTATAGGGTCAGACCTTAATACTGCCGTCAAATGAAGGTCAATTGAGAATAATCAATAATTTTGATTGCGGTGTTACTATATCTGGTTCTTTGGTTGGAAATTTCAGTATTGAACCATTAAATGTACTTCACATTAATTATAGTGTAGAAGAATTCAATAAAACTGATATTATATCTATAGACGTAAATCCTATGTGCCAATTAAAAACGGGTATTTTGAAACAACGTGTTTTCATCGTTAAAGAAAGGGTTAGAATTATTACCATTTTTTATTTTATCAACCTATATGACGGACTACTATTATAAGATGTATTTATTTTATTGAAGGTTTCATCGTATTTTTTAACTTCTAAAAATAATGATGGTATAGAATTAACACATTTAAACGAATTAAAGAAATTGAAGAGTGGAAATTCAAATCTCAGGTTAGACAATTTATTTTAAGATAAACAAAGTGATTTTTTTAAGCATGCTCACACCATTTTTATGCTTAATTTATGCATCATATATTCAAATTCTGATTTTTGGAGTTTTTAAACATAATTAAAGATGATATTTCCACAACATTTAAGGAGTTGCCCTGTGGTAATACCAACAGTGGTTTTTTAAATGAGAACATATATGATTTAAAGCATAATGTGAATCAGGTAATTTTTCTGAAAATATTGACGTATTGTAAAGGAAATTTGAACGAAAATTCAGGTTACTCTACTTTAAATAATAAGGAATAAAGATAATAGTCTACTATACTAAATAATTTGTAAATGGATACGAGCTCGATAATTATAATTCGCCAATTCGCTATGCTATATAAAATATTCGTTAATAATGAATAGTTATTACTAGGGCTCGGAACTTAATGCACTTAAAAAGTACTAAATATGCATGCACTTAATCGCTTAAAAAAGTACAAATTCTCTAAAAATATGCACTTATATTTTATTTCTTACACAAAATTATTATTTGCAGAAATATTTTATAAAATATTATAAACATGAAAAAGCAAAATAATAAAAATAATTCTGATTTTTAATTTTCAATCATAATTAAAAAAAAAAAAAATATGATTCAAGAATATCTAATAATATCTCTCAATATTAATGTATTTATTTTTTTTATTTAAAAATTTTCATAGGAAATCTTCATAAATTATAAAATATGCTTTAAAATCTAAAAATTACTAAATATGCAAAAATATGCATTATAAACTTTTGATATGTTTTTCGTAGTGTCTTAGAATGAATTTCTAGCTCACTTAGCAATAAATCTAACGGTTCAAAATAAAACATGCAAATACAACAACTTCCGAGCCCTAGTTATTACTAAATGTTTATGGATTAATATTGCACTTGACAATTTTCAAAACATAGATTATTATACTTATTCTTTAGTATTTAAAGTAGACTAACTCAGGAAGTTTTCGTTCAAATTTCAATTGCAATATATATACGTATACTCGTATGTCAACATTTTCAAAAAATTTACCTGATTTACATTTTGATTTAAAACATAATATGTTTCAATAAACCAAAAGTTGGCATCGTCATAGGATACTCGTTAAATGGTGTAAAAAATCTAAGCACTCGTTAATATCGTCTTTAATTATACATTTAAAAATTCCAAATATCAAAATTTGGATGTATGCATATTTTAAGCATAAAAATGTGGTGAACATGCTTAAAAAATCAACTTGTATAGTATAATATTAAAATAAAATCAATCGCAGGTTATAACTACCTAATAACTAATAAATAATAACTACAAAAATTGTAGATAAGCAAACAATCAACTATTTATTTACACAATACTAGTAATTGCGTATTTACGACTTTACGAGTACCTATTGATAATTTCAAAATATTGAAATAAATAATTAACTTGGAATACCGTTAAATGTCGTCAGTATTAGATTTTATACGATACTATAAGATTAATCATTATATTTTTAAATTTATTAGGATTTCGTACAGTCATAATTTGTCGGGAAAAAGCATTACATTAAGGAATACTAATAATAAATTGTCTGATATAAATTTTAAATTGCCACTAAACAAAAACACAAACCATGAAATACCAGTTGGAACGTAAGTGTGGTTTGTATGCAGATAATCAGGATATATTAAATATGTTTTTATTGGAAATTCTGATTTTTTTTATAGTTATGATGTATATCTAGATGATGAAAATATTTTGCAAATGACAGATTTACTACCGGCTAGTGTTAATGACTTAATATTTCATCATAGTTTTAACCAAACGGTAATTAATTTAAACAAATTATATATATGAGTAAACTGTTCAGTTGCAAGATTTAAATTTTATTATTTTACAATTTAGAACGCCAAATTAATTACTTTACAAAATGGAAAATATATACATATTCTATGGCAAGTTCCTCAAACGCTTTTAATTACAGTAGGCGAAGTTATGGTCGTGATAACATTATTGGAATTTTCATTCACCCAAGTAAAATAAATAAAAATTTATTAAACAATAAAAAAAATTTAAATACATTAAATAAATGTATTTCTATTAGTGTTATTACAATTATTTTAATTAGATGAAATAGCTTATTTACCGTAACTATATCGATATTTAGGCGCCACTAAGTATGAAGTCTTTTATATCGGCAGCTAATTTATGTACTCAAGCAGTTGGAAATTTACTTATAGTTGTTATATCCAAGATGAAATTGTTTGAAAATCAAGTAAGATGCTATTAATAATTAAAATAATGCTGTATAATGAGTCATTATATGATTTAAAGTTTTATTTTTAGGTTCATGAATACATATTTTACGTAATGTTAACAGTTTTAAGCTTAATATTATTTATGTTCATGAGTGCAAAGTATAAATATAAATGTGTAACAAATAATCAATCTAAAAAATGAGCGATAATTTTTTTTAATATACTTACAATTATATTTAGTTGCAACAACATCAAAGATCTAAAGTATGTGTAACTCACCGAAATCTTGAAAGAATTTTACATTTTAATTTTGTTATCATTTTAAATTACTCATATTTTATATTTATTGTTAATTGTAATTTATATTATAATTATATATTTATGTATACAATATTAATCTTATAATATATAGTTTGTTATCATAAATTACTGTCATTTTCTTTTCTTTTATAAAATTTGATTTAATTTGGCAAGCACAAGAAAATAAGTAGTTATAAAGATATTTAAATGGTTTAATCGCTAACAAGCTTAATATAAATAGAGATTAGTCAACTATCTATAACTTTTTTAGTTGCTTATTATGTAATAAAATAAAAACAATTCAATTATGATTCTAGTGTAGTAGTGTGAAAGTATTAACTTAAAATAAGTATTTCATGGTTATTATAGTTTTTTGTTTTATATAACTGGTAGGTCCATGATATAATTACAAACACCGTTCAATTTCAGCAACTTGTAAATTAAATACATAAAATATGTAAAATTAATAACGAAAACGTATTTATTTTTATCACGTTTTTTTAATAATTAATCGAATATTACAATTTTGGTAAATTTATTTAATAATTTATTTTATATAGTTCTATACAATGCAAATAAAAGAAAATGTGAGTACCTTTATTATTATTCTTGTTACTTATTTTTATTAATTTGTTAATCCACGTGTTACCTAAATTATTGTTTAATAAATGCATAGGGATATCCAAAAGCAGTCTGGTATATATTCGGAAACGAACTTTGTGAACGGTTTAGTTATCATGGTCTTAAAAGTAATTCTATACACTATACCTCAACTTTCGTATTAATATTAAAATGTTAGTTTAGTTTTTAAATATTTATGAATTTGAACATAGCTATTTTGGTTTTATTTTTTACAACAATTCAAAAATATGACCACGATACTTCCACGATTATATTTCATATGTTTTTGATCTGTTCATTCCTATCACCATTGTTGGGAGCCATCATTGCAGATTCATACTGGGGAAAATATAAGTAAGTAAAATAAATAAGCGCTAAATATTTATTATTTATACATAATTTTATATTCTGATACTTAAGATCTTAGCGATGCCCGATGGGATTATTGATTTTATAACTTATGTATTTTTTGTCTGTATACACGATATTATAATATAGTAGAAAAAATATTTCAAACTTCAACTTTAAAGGTGGTTTCTGATAACAATTAGACCTAGTTAGTAATTTTGAGAGATAAAAATTGTAAAAACTTTCAGTGATTATTAAAACAATCAAGTAAAATAAAACAAAATCAAGAGAAGTCATACAAAAATTTTTTTTTATTTTTTTATCGCAACTCAAAAACAAATAACCGCAGATACCTACTTGGAAATTTTCACCAAATGTTAATATTAGCATATTCTATACATTATAACATTTTAATAATATTTTAATTCTTTTTGAGCTATATATTATAGACATTTTATTTTTTCGTTAATTTTTTTATTAACTTCGATAAAAAATTATTGATTATTTATAATGTTATAAGTAAATCACACAAATATTTTTTAAAACTGTTTTAGTTTTCTATTTTATACAAAAGTTAATTATAATTTATGTACCAATAAACATAATACGACAATAAAAAAATAATTTTAATTTATAACTATAGTAATAACACTGTATTTTGAAGTAATTAAAAAAAAGGATTTAGATAGGTAAATTAATTTCAAGTTGTTTAAAATATTAGTTGTTTTAATGAATAAGTAGATAAATATTCTTAATTATGTATAAACACTTTTTTTTAATACTTATTGAAAGATAGGTACCCATGAAAATATAAATTATATTTTATTTAATTTTTAATTTTTTATCTACTGAATAACTACGATGGGACGGAATTGTGTTCTGCCAGTAACCGTCATTACTATGTTTATTTTAAGAAACAATGTTAATTCTAATTTTTATCAAAAAAACTTTATTTATATATTTTTTATGAACCCTTGAACCAAAATCCCTTAATTCGTATAATGATAACAACATATCATATGTCGCTATACTAAAATATAATTTTACCAGTGTATTATCTAACATATGTGTTATTATAGATAGATCCTGAATTTATAATTTATACACAGCGTTTACACAATTATTATCTATTATTATAACATAAGTAGATAGTATTGTTGTGTAAAAGTTAAAAGAATCAAAGTTTTAAGTTTTAAATCATTTATTAAATTTTTTACGAATAGTATAACTAGTATACAATATTACTAACGATACAAATATATCAATAGTTTAGCGCAAAAATTAAAAAAATTATAAAATTAAATTAAACAAATTTAACTAGTAGTAGCCACAATATAAATTTTAAATTCTACAAACCTTATTTTTGTTAATTTAATAATATTTAAAATACTACGAAATAATAATAATACGGATCATGAGGTTATTGCAAAAAATATCTAAAAAATTTCATAGAATATTAATATTTTTTTAACTTTTAAGAATTTAACTTTTGATGGAAAGGGGAAATGGTGATAATGGATAAGGATCATTTTGGCGGAAAATGGATATCTCCAAATGACTCCATTTATATTAAAACATTTAGAACTTATCAGTGTGACAGCGTAACAAATAAGTTAATACATTGTATAAGCCAAGCAAATTATCATATGCTAGTATGCTAGTAGAGTACTCTAACGTGTTGAACTTAATGATTTTTCGTTTTAGAGTCTATTTAATAAATGAATCATCAATTTTATTTTCATTATAATAATTTATTATTATTCAGTGTAAATAACCCTGCGTAGTTGCATACATTCTACATAGTAGTATAATACTACACACAGTACCTACATATTATTATGATTTCAACACAGAGTTAAAATGTTTACACCAATAGGAAATAGAACATAATGCTTAATAGTATTATTAAATATATATATATATATATATCCTAATTAAGTAGGTGTTTAATATTTACCTAAACATTTTGACCATTTTATACATGTTTTAAATTTTATTTTATTTTGTCAATTGTTAATTTATTATATAAGAAAAATAATAATATTATATTGTGTAATTTATATAGATACCTATATATGTTATGTTTACTTTACATTTCCAGGACTATCTTCATCTTGTCTATTATACACGCAATGGGAAATATCTTAGTGGCTATTGCATCTCTTGTGACTTCAGTCAGTATAGATTTTCAGAGGTACACGATAAAATATTTATATTAAATACTAAATTACCTTAAAATAAATATAAGAATACTTGTAGTGTAGTACAGTGCATATTTGAATCTTCGGAAAGCCTTTTCTCCTTCTACATCAAAAATATTAAAACATTTAAATTCATTTGTGCCATCTGAATTTAATCATGAGAATTTTTACAATAAAAATATCCTGGATTTTTTCTTCATTATTTTTGGACATAATGAATATTTATAAAACTAAACAGTTAGGTTTAGATAGAACTAATAATATTAGTGAGAAATGGAAAAATACATTTAAACTAGCCTATTTTAATATTTTTGTAATTATATGTATATAAATTTTTAAGTAGCTAAAGAAAGGGTGAAATGTCCAGAATCGTATTTGCCAATATACGAGGATCAACTGTCCAATAATTTGTCAATTGATAAAATTGTTTTAATTTAAATACTTTATATATATATCAATAAGTTTTACGCTGTTTAAAATGACTTTAAAAGTCATAACACAAATTTAAATATATTTGTTGACAAGCTATATTTCTTCTAAGAAATATACACATTTAAATTTTTTAAGAAATGAGAAAATACTCATACTTTTTTATGTAGCTTTTGAAAAGTATTTTACCTTTTTACGGGTGACCAATGCTTAAAATATACCTGTGATCAATATTGTTATTATCCTGAAAAAAAATGTTTTAATTTCACTTTCGCTTTCTCCTTTCATCCAAACATGTCACACTGCATAATAAAATTATCATCTATAAGGTACTCCTCAAACCTATCTGGTCCTATGGAATTCAACTTTGGGGATCAGCCAAAGACTCCAACACAAACAGAATCCAAACATTCCAATCCAAATGCATCCGACAGATAACCAAAGCGCCTTTTTACGTATCGAATGATACTCTCCACTAGGGACCTCCTTATTCTGACAGCCAAAAACGTTGCTAAAATCTTATACAAACGTTTCCACCTTAAACTTGCAAATCATCGTAACCCCCTCATCCTAAACCTCTCCACTCGAACACTCCCGGGCGACCCTGGCAGACGTTTAAAGTGCAGCTGGTGCCGTGATCTGCTAGTCGACTAGTCAACTAACCACTACCATCCATGGCATGAAGTGCTATTACTGAATAGCTCCTTTAATCAAGCCAATCATGACCTATTATATATATCCCCCATCTATTGTGCTTATTGTAAATATATTTTATACAGATTGTACAAATAAAAATAAATATGACAAAAAAAAAATTTACTAAAATATGTATTATATAACTTTACAGATCATTTACAATAATTGGATTATTGTTAACATCGATCGGAGCAGGTGGTATAAAACCATGCGTCTCTGCTTTTGGAGGTGATCAATTTGTGCTGCCAGATCAAGAACATCAGTTGCAAATGTTTTTTTCGATATTTTACTTTACTATCAATTTAGGGTCATTGCTATCGTCGTTCATTACACCGGAACTGAGGAAATCGGTTCAATGTTTTGGTAAAGATTCATGTTTTCCATTAGCATTTGGGGTACCTGCTATTCTTATGGTGATTTCAATGGGTAAGATATTTAACATAAGTCATTACGGGACCGCGACAATATTCCGATGAGGAACGACTAGATAGCTATCATTTATTAAAATAGAATAAATTGATTAATGCAATATTAAATACGAAACTATATGACATAACTAACTGCATTAGTATATATAATAAAATGTATTTTTATAATATTTTCCAAGTATCTAACATTACAATTTTGTTAAACAATTATAATTCATACCTATTAGGTATACCTTATGCGTACATTCGTATGTCTGCTTAGTATATACCTACTATTTACTAAGTAAGAAATTATTGTTTTGAATATTTTGTTTTATTGTTATAAGGTTTATTTACTTTTATAATTTATATAAACTTATAAGCAGTATTATCACAGTATTAAATATTTAATATTTATATTTCATTTTTTTTTTTATGAATGTTAAGTATTCTTTATATGTGGCAAAAATCTGTACAAGATCATTAAACCTAAGTCCAGTATCATTACAACTTCAATTGGATGCATATGTGTAAGAGTATTAAATTAATAACTTTAATCAAACATATTTATTTTGTATTTATATTTACACCTATGCCAAACTAATAATTAATAAATTATTAGTTATTATTAATAAGTTATAACGCCAAATATATACCTATATAGGTACATTATATAAGCACAGAATAAAATGACTATTATATTTTGATATTATTTATGTTTTCCATAAAAGCATGCATTGAAAAAAAAAATAACCACTTCTTCAAATGAAGAGAAAAGGAAATATTGGTTGGAATATGCAGATGATAAGTACAATACACAACAAATATCTGAATTGAGGTCAGCATTAACCGTTATGTATTTGTTTATTCCAGTCCCAATGTTTTATGCACTTTTTGATCAACAAGTAAGTTTTCTGTGAACATTGTAAAAGATTAAGTTCATAAAGATATTTTACATGTATGGCCATTTAATTATATGCACATATCCAATGTATATATTTTATCATTTTATATCAGATTAATGATTCTAAATAAATCTTTCAACTATCTAGATATATATATATATCATGACTAATTTATTATATAGCATTAATGACTCACCCCCTAACTCCTTCTGATTATAAATGTAAAAAATAAATAATAAATAAATGTACTAAACTTATTATATATTTTTTTTCTATATTATTTAACTTTTCAGGGTTCTCGTTGGATTTTACAAGGAACTCTAATGAATGGCAAGATAGATTTTTTAAATTGGTCTATAAAGCCTGACCAAATGCATTTAATTAATCCCTTGTTCGTTTTAATATTTATACCACTTTTTAATGCCATAGTCTATCCACTTTTGTATAAAATTGGTATAAATACACCTTTAAAAAAAGTCACTCTAGGGGGGCTCATTGCTGCATCATCGTTTGTGTGTGCTGCAGTTGTTCAATACACGATAATTGTAAGTATTTAAAAATTGTATTATATATATTTTCGCGAATCAGTATCAGTAGACATTTTAATAAAACAGCAAATAGCAAATTTTAAAACACTTTTGTTTCAGTTAACCAAAATTAAATCCATCTATTAAACTATTTGTAACCTTAAAATAGTTATTTAAAAAAACCGATAAAAAAAAATTAGTTGGTAAAAATTGAAAAAGTTACGAATGATTAGTTTTTTGATTTTTTTGAAATTAATAATAACGTTAGTAAAATTTAAAAACGGATCGCATTCATTCAAGTCAAACTCTATGTAAATTCAAATTTATTTTAATAAAAACATTAAATGTGTCTACCTTATAGAGATTTGAGCATAATCATTTTAGGATCATTAAATAATGAATACTATTTTATACTTACTTTAAAACATTAATTAAAATTAAAACCTTTTACTTAAGATGATGTTAGCGCAATATTTGTTTTCTCTCTCAGACCCACGCGTAACATAGATAAAACGCTATCACTAAAAATTTTTAACGAGTTTTGAGTAATCTTAGAGTATATCAACTATTTCAAAATTTATTGAGGATATTATTTTTGAGGAAATGACATATTGGTTTTATATTTTATTTTTATTTGATTTTGTATTCGAATTTTAAAATAAAAAAATTAAATGTTGAAAATTTAAATTATGTTTAAATTGTTTTGAGACAATATTTAGATAATATATCTGTTTGCTTGTATTATAAAAAATAACTTAGCTCTATACCCAGTGGCCAGTGCCGAACTTCACCTACTCCATCCCGCCACTCAGGCCCCCGGTTATGTACCAAAAAAAGGCCCCTTCGGCCTTCTTTAATAGCTGCATTGGAGTACTGAGACCCTTAAGTTCGGCACTGTATATAGCCACATGTAGTCAATGGTTGTTACGATAATCTAAAACAGACTAATAATTGCCCTAAAAAGCCGTTACATGTGACCATTACATGTATTAAATAAAATTTAAAGATGCTAACAATATTAATAGCTCAATATATTTTATTATACAATAATAAAAATATTTTTAAGTAACATAAAATAAGTAGTTTATATTATAAGATTATTTTTAGTTAAAATTTTAATTTCATAACTAAAATATTTATACTCGTAGTTGCTCAAGAAAACTGAAAAAATGTAGGTAATAATATTAAGTATGTTCCTGACGGCTATTAGTTGATCAGTATGACATTCGTTATTCAAATTTTAAAATGAGTTTTTTCAGGGTCAAACTTTTACAATATCGTCAAATGAAGGCCAATTAAGAATATACAATAATTTTGATTGTAATGTATCCGTATCCAGTTCTTTGGTTGGAAACTTCAATATTGAACAGTTAGATGTAGTTCATATTAACTATAATTCAACTGTATTTAATGAGACTGATGTTTTATCTATAGACTTGCATCCTATGTGTAAATTAAAAATGAATACTCTGAAACAAAATGTTTTCATCGATAAAGGAAAGGTTAGAATTATTGTATGCTTTTATCAACCAATTTGGTAATTTAACAAACAACTATAAAAATGTATATTTATTTAATTTAAGGTTTCATCATATTTTTTAACTTATAAAATTGATAATGAAATTGAATTAAAACATTTGAACGAATTGAAGAAACTAAAGAGTGGAAATTCAAATCTTAGGTAAATACATATCTATGATATAGGTGTATTGGAATTCATACTAGGTACATGGTTTATCAGACCATATTGATTTTAATTAGATAATATTATTATTACAAGGATTTTGCATGATAATTTCTTCAGTCAAAGGATTACATTAAAGAACACTAATAATAAATTATCTGAAATAAGCTTTTCACTTTCAACAAATCAAGATCAAAATTACGAATTACCTTTCGGGACGTAAGTATTTCCACTTAGTTATTTTATGTATGTACCTATGTTTAAACGTTGAATTATTTTTTAACTGGCATTTATACTTATTTTTTAGTTACGACATATACATGGACAATGAACTGATATTGCAAAACGTTGATTTTCTTCCTGTTAGTATTAATGATCTGTTATTTCATCATAATTTTAATCAAACGGTAACTAATTTAAACACATAAGTAATGTAAAAATTGTTATCATAAATTATTTGGTTTATAATTTTAGAAAGCCAAGTTAATCACCTTGGAAAAGGGTAAATATATCCATATTCTATGGCAAGCTCCGCAAATCATTTTAATTACAATAGCTGAAGTAATGTTTGTGGTTACATTATTGGAATTCTCATTCACTCAAGTAAAATTATCATTAGTTAATAAATTACTTAAATTTTATATTAACTAAATACTTTGAGTAATATTAATTATTTAAAGTATTTATTAGTAACCTAACAAATGAGTAAACAACAATTAAGTATATTGTCGGGCAGACAATTGGGTGTCGAGAAAATTAAACGAAAGGAAATTAGGCATTTTATTTTTTAATATATAACTTAAGAGTTTATATATATATATATATATATATAAAGATTCAGCATTGAAATTTAAGAATATTTGTCAACAATACAATTATAATTGAAATTTGAAGTATAATAATATTAATATAATATGAAATATATAGGTGACAATTATTAATTTCCATTATTATTATTTATTAGGTACTTATATATTCAATATTGCCCTCAATTGTTGCAGTGCTCAATTGTTACAAATTTATATTTATTGTATCGAAATATTTAAGTACCGTTTTATACATTAATGTTCTATACTGAATAATACCTTTCTACTGATATTATCTAATTATATAATCAATTTTTAGGCTCCATTAAGTATGAAATCATTTCTTTCAGCAGCCAATTTATGTACAACGGCATTTGGTAATTTACTTATAATTTTTATTTCGAAAATGGGACAATTTGAAAATCAAGTATGATATAAATAAGTATAGATAGTAAAAATTTTTGAATTTTTTTTTTTTTTTTTTAGGGCCATGAATTCCTATTTTATGCAGTTTTGATGGTTTTGGATATGATAATATTTATGCTGATGAGCACCAAATACAAATATAAATGTGTAATTAGTAAATACCCAATGAACAGCAATCTTTAAATGTACTTCATTTAGCATAATGAAACGTAATTTTTCTATTAAATTTATAAGTAACTTTTAATTAAAAAATAATAATATAAATGAATATGGTATCATAATTAACATATCTAATTAATTGTATACCTATAGGTTTTCATGACATTGACATATCAAAATATTTTACTAAGTATAGACAAGGTATATGTAATAAAGATTTAAAATATGGATACATCTTAAAGACTAATAGTTTACTATAATGGCATTCGGCAGATGAGGATTAAAACAAATGTATTATTACAAGAACCTATGTTTTTTTTTTAACAAATTGGAAAACAAATTTTTATTTGTGTACATTAATAGGTAATTATTATAACTAATACATTGTACAATATACAATCTTAATATTTTCTAGGTTTCATTAATTTTTATTTTATAAAAAATAAAACAATTTATAAAGTCAACATACCAGATGTGTATAGATTTTACTGTTTTTAGGTATATTTTATTTATTTATAATATGTTGAATAGAGTTGCGGAGATATACGTTTAAAATCTCGATCACTAAGCATAGTCCATTTGCTTAAACCTAAAGACAATGCAATTTCTTCTTCTACTATTTCATACGATGTGCTGGACTTTTTCAACCATTGATAAAACTCGTCCGACCAATCATTTTGACGTGGCCAATCACATCGTAAGATGACGGCATTGCGTCGAACGTGTAAATATTTTAATGAATGACCATAATATGAAATCAATAACAATGTGCACGTAGATATTTTTTCTCTAATCATCTACGAGTAAAATAAAATAATAGGTCAATGGTGTGAAAAATTAATATTTTTTAAGAAAATAAACTCACTAATGTATCCAGCTTAGGACAAAGTTGGATTAGGTTAACTAAGGTTGTGTCAATTCTTTCTTTGAACGATGACGGTTGATAGAATTTTGGAAGTTCCAGGTATCCGAACGTCAGCAATCGATCAGAGTACAGTTCGATTGCTTTATTTAAAATGTCAGCGGTCATCTATATGTACATTTTTAATTTTAAATGAAACATTTTAACGTATATAAATTAGAAATGTTGATTTACACACGATACACCATAATAATATTAAACGTATGTCGTGTTAACTTTGTATTGCTAACCCGCATGTTTGGAGATTTATAAATTATACTCGAGACGGGTGAACTAGGTTGCCATAAGATCTGTCTTTCCCTGATGGATTCCACCCTGAGATGTACTTTTAACCTTGCGTTTGCCTTTACACAATGTTTCCAGTCGAACGAGTTCATGGGTTCGATTTCAATGGGCGTATAACGGTTTTGGAGTATGTGCAAGTGACTGAGTCTGATTTGACTCAACATCAACAACAAATCGCTTCCTAAATTCTGAGGACTAATTACTAATACCTATAAACAAATGTAAATCACACGGCATCTCGTTAGTCGTAACCTGTAGGCTGTAGGTATCAAGTAAGCTAAACTAAGCTTGATAACAAACAATATTGCAAGGTGGTCATTGGCGCAACTAGGTCTAATATATTAGGGCTGCAGGCCCACAAATAAATACCTAATTTAATTTACTTACTCTCATGCTTTCTAAAAAACTAGGAGGTCTGGATTATTTTCACATTAATAGTAACAACTGTACAAATAAGGATAATTTTTTGGTATATTAAAAATACTAAATAAGTTGTTTTGTCTATTTTTAATCACCAAAATAAAACTAAAATATTGGACGGTGACCGCCGCATTGCCGTTGGTCGATGCCACATGCCCGCATATTTATTCGATAAAAATATTTTTATTAAATTATACGGATATTACTAAATAAACTTTAATATTTTATATTTATACAATTTATTTTTGAATAACTCTGTTTTAATTATTGTCTACGTCATATTACATAGGATGTATTTCAAATTTTCACTATTTTATGCTTAAATTATTATTATTTGGGAGGGCTAAAATATATTTTGAGGGGTCTAAGCCCCCCCCCCCTTAGTTGCACCAATGGCAGGGCGTCACTATACTTGGAATAAAGACTTTTAAGAGTACCAAATGTTGTCAAGCTACTGCAGTTTATACCTGTAAATTAATAAAAGCTCCGGGATGGAGTAACTGACATAAGTATTTAGTAGTATTCACCAACACCAAGGTTTTCAACGTGGTGCAACAGTAGAAACACACTTGATCCAATAATGTCTGTGCGTCCTCGTTATCCAACATCAGATCTATTAACTCCAATCTCTCAAGTGACGGCAAATTTCCCATCAATCTCTTTAGCGCTTCCAAAAGCTTACCTAAATACAACTACACATCTGATCTGATCTAATACGTCTATAGTATTGAATAATAATGTTAATAAAACTTATGAAGAAAATTCACAGCGAACACAAACCTCCTGTACCATATAAAACCGATTCGTCGATACGCGACGTTGCCATGTTGCACGGGAATGTGTACTGTAAGGTGCTTATTCTTGATCCTATTCCTTGGCCATGTTCCGCGTAGAAGGATATCATGTTCATAAACTCGTACAGGTTATAAAAATTAGTGATCGGTTTGAACACCAGAACCTTAACGTAACGGCCAATGGACTGAAGGCACAATTGCACTCGTAGATGATCTAACATGTACTGTATAATAACAACAAATAAAAATATAATATCAATACGGCTTAGGTATTTGATTGGTGCTTGATTTGTACAAGAATCGTTTGTAGGTGTTAACAACATTTTCGTATAATTAAATCAGTACCTTTTTTTAGGAAAATCTATTTATTGTATTTTCTATGGACGAATGTTTAACTAAATATTTAGTACGTATGAAAAAAAGTCGAATCAACACTACTAAATCGTTAACAAAGGTATTTGAGTTTTTAAAGGTTGCTAATTTTGCTATTAGAAAGTGTTGTACCTACATGCCGTTAATTGTATTATTAAAATGTATTTCATTTTATTGTTGCATCTTGACCTACCTGCATAATCACTGGCACATGAAAAGTCATTGCAATTAATAAGCACATATATCTATAGTAAATATGTAGAAACTAGTAAAAACGTAATTACATAATTTGTAATTTTGTATAATTACTATAACACGGCGTTATAGATAGGTAAACATATACCCACCACCCCACTCAAACATATTTTACATTTACACTTTTTAACGGAAATGTTCATGTATTATATATTTATATGAGATAATTGTTAGAAAATTAATAATAAAATATTGTTATTTTAAGTTTTAATTTTGTAGAGGATTTGTCAATTTTAATTATTTACTATAGACAGCATCAAATTTTATATCTTTTAGATAAATGATCTAATAAGTAAATCTTACATGTTCATAATTTTATTTTTCTCGATCAACAAGTATGAAAATCTGATACCTGGTTTTCTTACAATATTTAAAAAATATTATAAACATGTCATACGATATATATGTAGCATATCTGAAAATATGAAACTTGAAACATTCTACTATTACTTATACCATTATTTTCTATTTAGGTTTCTATGACATTATGAAAATGGCTATTTATACCACAGACCTATTCATATCATTTTATCTGCCAATACCTATTGAAGTATGAATTAATAATAATGATATAAATAAATTATAAAATATCTTTAGTCTGATATACTGTATCTGCTCAGTCTTTTGTATACCTACAATTTATTATTGACTTCAAACTCAATATATTTATTATAGTGACTTAGTCAATGGCAAAGTACATTCAAAAGTCAAAACTTACTATAAAAATAAACAGCAGTTGCAGTTCTGATGGTTTTTTCTATGATTCTCAAATAAATAAATTAAGAAACATTAACTAAGCTACAAAATAATAACAAAAAGGAAACAGTTTTTAATTACCTATGGTTGTAACAATAAATTAAAAATTAAATGTCTGACACAATTATTCCATGTTCATACCCTAACAAATACAAACTTGTTTCTAATTAGGTATGATAATAATAATACAATTATATATTGTAAATACACATACATTTAAAATTTATTTTTATATGTTATTAATTATTATTATATTATACTTTTATGACTTAAATTATGACTATATTTATGTGAAAGTACTTACTAAATGTTGAAAACTTACCATTTAAAGACATGTAAATATCTATACATTTATACATTTTTTATAGTCTTTTTGATATAGATTTATCAACTTGATAATTGGTATAAATTACCTCTCATAGAATATAATAAGTTGTATAATTGTACTAAATAGATAAGTACACTTACCTGCCATCCTGAATAATAGTTAAATTTTCTGCGTGTGAGGGTTGTATCATCAAAAACAAATGTATGCCATGAATAAGGTAAATGAAAAACTGAATACCACAATTTGCATGTTTTTGAAGCATTATGTTTTGCTCCAATGTCTAGAAAAGAGAAAATATTTTCGAGCAACAAATCTGGTAAATTATTCCAATCCCCTTTGTACTTGACAGCGTTTCTTTCAGTCCTTGGTAATTTTACTTCTAAAAAATAATAAAGAATTCAATATTTACACTTATAAAATATTATATATTTTTAGTTTATACAAACTTTGATGTCTATTAAATATTTTATTATTCTCTTCATTTTGCAAGTCCATATTCAACGTGTTAATGTATATACATTTTAAATACCGGTAAGTGCACATACACTCAACCTGGGCCAATAATCCATTTTGGCACTAGATCAACGTGCTCTACATATGTGTATAATGCATATAGTATAGATAGTCTATATTTAACACAAACCTTTTAAAATATTTTCTGGTCTTTGCTTTATCACCATTATTCTATTTATGTTATTAAGTTCAAGCAGCTGCTATCAGAGAGACCAAGAATGAAGTTTTAAATAAATAAAACAAAGTAATTCAAAGGTATTTTATTTAAAGTAAAAGTCAGAAGTCAATAAAACTCAATATAAATAATAATAAATTAGATTAGAATAAAATTAAATCATAGGAACTTATTGTATATAAAAAAATTTTTATTATACATTAACAATTTTTTGACTAAATTTAAATTGTCTAAAACATTATAATGTATTATAATATATGCTATTTAATAAATTATTTCTGAATTTTAAGGAACGTGTAACATAAAATTTAACCAAACAACTAGGAATTTAAAAAATGTGTGATACATGCAATTAATTTATTACACAATTTTATAAATCTGGAGGGATTTAAAATATATAAATCAGTTTAAACATAAACAACACACAATAAATAGGTAGTCTTAAAAAGTAGTCTCTTTAAATATTTTCTTGCTAATGAGCTTACAGCCAGTATTCTTATGATTAGTTTAACATTTAACAGGTGAAAGTCTGATAACAAAATTATCTGGTGACGGAGTAGCCATTAAACGGCGTAGAATGTAATATGTACCCAACAATACAGAACCATGTGTAATGATACTCACCCATGGCAAATTATTGGTATCACCCACTGGTACATACATTACCACATCTTTGTTAACTTTTACATAACTGGCCTATAACATAAAATAATATATGCATATGTTATATAGAATTATAAACAAATATCCACAATAAAGTACTTTTGTTAACACAATGCACCTATTAGTTTCATTAATTTTGATTCTTTTCTATAATGAAACATAAGGGATGGTTCAACACTAGTGGATTGGTTGTAAACACGATTACTATCTTTAATCGTGGTTGTAAATCAGCAGGTTCACTATACCATGCTAAGTTAAATATATATATATATATATATATGTTCTACTTATAATCGTTTTTATATACATAATAATTTAAATATAGAAGTTAAAAATTATTTTGGAATATTATTATTTATTAAATTAAACCATAAAATTCTGTTTTAATTAACTTATTAGAGATTTGAGTTTAACAAACCTTTATAGTATTTACTCAATGTGTATTATTTTAATGATTGATAGAAATTTTTTTTTACATAATATGATTTATATTAAATTATAAATTATTTAAATACTTACAGGAATCCATTCACCAGAATTGAGTGGAAATTGTTTCCAATTAGAATTTCTTGGTCCTTTACACAAGTATAACATTTGAACATCAGAATAAGCATCACCAAATCGAACCTCTTTGTAACGACTATCTTCAGCAGCTTTTTGATATCTTAAATGAATGGGGAATTCTGTTTCTATCAATTTATTTGCTGTGTCTGGAAGTGTATAATTGACAACATAGAGAACAAATGGATCAGATTTATGAGCAGGTGTTTCTACGTCAATAAATTTGTTGTCAACATAAAATTCCACCTGAAGAAATAGTAATATTAGCATACTGTTAAGTAAATGCTAAATGAATTACTAACTTTGCGATTTAAGGCAATGGTAGCCAACTCATATTTGTCCACATAGATATCAGCTGGAAAATCATAGCGCAATGTAACTGCACAATCTCTACGATTTGATGTTTCATAGTCGGCTGTTATGGTTGTATGGAGAACTCTGTAATCAGAAATAGTTAAAGATAAACAATTTAAGGACAATTGCATACTACATTTCATTAAAATTGCAATTATAAAGTATTAAATTCTAGATCCCTACCTGTGATAACCTTCATTTTTTACTTGAAGATTAATGTTTCCCGAATGAATTGTCAAGTAATGCGTTGAATCTTGACCGCCTGTAAACCCATAGTACGATACAACAGATGTGACAAATATTAACGAATAAAGAGCAAACAGAATAATCTTAGTTTTCATGCTTAAACCCATTGTGTGTGATAACTTAATATATTTTAATAAATGTTATTCTATACTATTATATATATAATCAAATAATCAACTGTTTAATTTGTGAAACTCGATAATCAGAATAACATTATTGTTGTTAAATTGAATAATACATAATATAATAAACAACAATTTTTTTTTAGTTGTTCGGAATACAAAAATATTATAATGGAATGATAGGACATAGGACAGGTAGCTGCCGCTGTTAAGTCAACGATAGAGACCTGATAATTATTATTATCTATGGCCAGCAATCGCCGTGATATCACCACAGAACATTACAACCACGGTTTTGTAGTTATCTTTTATTATGATAAGATAATTTTAGATAAGATAAATCCTTATTGACTTTTTGGTTGCGAATCGCGATAATCGAGTTATTCAAGCAGTAAAATGTGAAAATGTAAGACGATAAATACCTTATAGCTAATACCTACCTATTACTCAATACTCGGCCACTCGGGAGAATTATAATTTCATGTTTACATTTTGACGAGGTCGTCAACTTTAATGATTACATACATTAAAAATTAATTTCATCTATGCTCTACCATTATTTAATATGATGGATATTTGTCGATTAATTAATTAATAATTATACGTTAAACTGATGTAGTCAAGTTTTATTTTTAATTAAAAAACAGTATTGTGTATAAATTTGCACACAATGGCTACTGATGAAAAAAATTTCTTTCAAAAAACTATCCAGCATTTGGCTCGATCTTTGGCTTCTCAAAAGGATATACCATGGGAAAAAGTAAATTCATTGCTTAATTATTTTGGAAAATAAAAACTGAAAATCTATTAAATATTATAAGAATATCTATTAATTATTGGAAAAATTGTATAATTGTTGATAGATTCAAACATTATATGCATTATGTCCACAAGAAGGTCATCAAGGGGTATTCAAGATGGATCAAAGAGGCCAAGATTCTATAATAGCGTTGGGAATATATCTCCTGGAGTCAAACTTTCAGCATGTCGATCACATACTACCTTACTTATTAAAGTTGTTAAATGGTTTAGGGAAAATGCAGTGGGTAGATGAGATCAAGTACTTTCCTAGAGAGAGTAAGTTTTTATTTATGGTAGATAAATTATGATTTTTTTAAATTTTTTATTTCTACTCTGTTGTTTGTAGGAATACCAGTTGCTGAAAGAATGAGTTTTTGTCTTAATACATTATTAACAGATATTGCAACTCGTTATCCAGTTTCTAGAGAAAAAATAATTGAGGCACAGATTAAATGTCTTAGTAAACTGTCCAATATTATTCGATCAGCTAAATCTGACAAGCTAAATGATATAACTAAAAGTATGTTTTATTAGATATATGATAATATATTAATATATATACTCTCAGAATGTGTAGAAAGGTTGACAATGTTTTATACTTTAATACAATAAATTTCAAACATTTTCAAAATCTCAAATGTATTATGAATAACTTAAATAGAATTTAATAAATATTATAATATATAATTGTAATTTTAGCAACATTGTGTAAAGCTACCATTCCATGTTTTATTGGCTTGGCCAGATCAATGGGAAGAGCAACTTTGAGCGACCCTCCACTGTTATGTCGTTTATTTCCAAAACCTAGTGCTCCTATTCAACAAACTCCAGTCCCTATTCCTGATTTAAACATACAAAAAAAGAAAAGTTTCTCAAACTTTCGGTAATATTTTTTGTATTAGTCTATTTAATATGATAACAATGTATTTTAAAAAGTTATTTATTTCAGCTCTATCATTCCTCGATCTTTATCATTAAATTTAAATTTAGCTTCACTAGATGTTATGACATTAAGTTCACTGGATCCAATGAATGATCTCAAGTAAATAATTCTCTATCTAAATGTATCAGAACTTTTTAAGTTAATGATATTTTTGGTTTTGAATATAGTAATAGAATGATTTACAAATCAGAATGCAAACTGGGTTCCCAAGCACCAAACAATATGTCTAATTACTTTTTCTTTAAGTACGGATCTAGTTTTAACCAATTTCCATATACAAGATTCACTGACTCATCTATTGATCATAAATCATCAACGTTAATGTTTCCCTTGGGTCATTTACAAGTGAGCTAATATTAATAATATAAATGTTATTTGTTTTATTGCTTTATTTATAATCAAAAATTGTTTATAGACTGTTTTATCGATTGCAAAAAAAATTCTTACCTCTGACGTTTTGGGATTTGTGGATAGTTTAGCTCTTGAATTTCATATATCTGGTGAAAGTAAAACATTTTGCTATCGAAGTTTTAGTGAAATATTAAATTTAGTTATTGCTTCATTATTGAGAGAATTACTTCAATATCAACAAGGTAAAAGTATATTTAAATTTACTATTTTATTGCATATTTCTGAAATATAACTTAAATTAATATTTGTTCTAGATTTACCATTACCATTTACAAAAGACGTTCAAGAGTTTATAAAAGATCTGTTCCTAAATGGTCAAACTGAGTTACAATCTGGTGTATTACAAGATACATCTGAACGTGAAGATAAAGAGTCACATTTAACAACAATAAATAAATTTAAAATAAATGTTTTAGCTAATGCAGCTTGTGTAGATTTATTGGTTTGGGCTACAAGGGATGAATCTGGTAAGTTTTTAAAATTAACAAAATAAAATATAAATATGAATTGTAATAAACTATGGTAAATATTAATAATTTAATATATTATTATCCTAATATTTTCCATGATTAAGAAATTATTTCTTTTAATACTTATTTTATCTAATTAAAGTTTATAATTTTAAATTTCAATGTACAAATTGTTTGTAGTTTCTAAAAATATGTATCACTAATTCTAGGTGCTGATAATTTATGTGGTCGTTTAATGGAAAAAATTAATTCAAGTAATAATGTAAAACAAGCATTAGCACATATGCCATTGATTTTAGTTTGTATGGAGGTATTCATATTTTATTTGTAATCCAAGTTTACTTTATAATACATGTAGTAAATTTAACTAAATGTGCAAACACAAAATAAATTTAAATTAACATTAGTTAACACACTTATAATTTTGTAAATATATCATTTTCAGGGTTTAGGTAAATTATCTGAGAAATTTCCAAGTATAGCCAGTACCTGCATTCAATGTCTTCGTGATTTTCTTGTTCAACCATCTCCAATTTTATCAAAATTAAATAAATTTCACTCTGAAAAACAAACGCCTAAAGGATTAACTATTACAGGTAAGAAAGAAAATACATACTTTATATACTGATACCTATCATATATGACCCTGGAATCATTTTATTGGTATGGAATTTAAATGTTCTAGGTTTTTAAATGATTATACTATACATTAGAGATTAGACCAGTGTTTCTTAACTTCTTTTACTCGTGGAACCTTTGTAGGAGCTTGAACGTTTTGTGGAACCCCTGTATAATTGTTGGGGCTTTTTTATGTTCAAGTCATAATTCAAATCAAATATATAATTAATTAATTAATAATTTCCCAAATTTCTCACGGAACCCTTAGGTTCCGCGGAACACCAGTTGGGAAACACTGGATTAGACAACAGTTAGACTCATCCTTATGTATGATTCTGTCTTATGTAATCCTTACTCAATAGCATATCGCCAGTAAATAGTAATGTTCATCGTAAATTTCTTAGCTTTGTTAGGATAAAACAAAATATTATCCATCCTCTTCAAGACTACAACCTAGTACTTCATAATTTGAAATTCCTATTTCTTGTCAATTGGATGACTTACCCATGACAATCTCTCTACAGAACCTCATTATGGTACAATTGATTTTTTCTCTCTTTTTAATAATGTTAATTTAGAGGTCCTGCTGCCCTACCCTGAACACTGCCTTTTTACCATTTATTTGTTTTCTACAGATTACCTAAATAATGAACCTTTAACTCACTACACGAGACAGGCCAATTTAGACATCTACTATTTTATTTATCTGTGGTATATTTTAACTTTACTATTAATTGTATGTTTTTTTTTATGCAAAAATTTTAAATACCAAATAATAGCTATATTTTCACGTATGCCAGGGGTCTTCAACCTTCTTATACAGCGAGCCATGTTTTATTTGTTTAAATCTCGCGGGCCGCATTCATAGTAAAAACGTGTATTTTATACAAATATGACATATGAAATTAAAACTTTTACACATAAACGAGTATTATGATCGTTTACTATCTAACTGGCAATAGTCAACATTTATATCTCGATAGGTAATTTAGTTTATCATATTGCATATTTCCGATAGCGATGGCTTAGCCATTATACTTTTATTGAAATAGAAAAGATACATACTAAATTTAAAATGCGATTGCAAGCCACGGGATGAAGTCTCCTGATGTATGTATATTATGAATTTTATTGTTAATTCATACTTTTCAATCTTGGAAAATCATATGTTAAATAATTCATAATATGGTAAAGAATTCCATTTATGTCTTTTGTTTTATATTTTCAGTTAATGGTGTTAATGAGGTAAAACCAATATCATCATGATCATGTTGAATCACAGTTTGAAAGACTCAGAAATTCATCAATTGAAAATCTTTGTATTGCATTAAGAGCAGCATATACATTAGATCCTTTTTGTGTACCAGCACTTTTAGCATCCTTATCTAATCGCTTGTATACTGCTGAAAAATCTAAAAAGTAATTGTTTTTTTCTTTATATATATATATTAATTATTATGATTATGATTTCCCATTTTAGTGATTCATCGTTAATTCAAGCAAATACTATAGTGATGTTAGGACATATTGCAGTTAGTTTAAGAGATACTGCAAAAACTTCAGATACTATTTTGCAATTTTTCCAACAACGATTTTGCCGTGTTCCTAGTTCTATTGATGTACTTATTGTTGATCAGCTTGGATGTATGATTATTGCAAAGTGTGATGTAAGAATTATATTATTTTACCAACCAAATTATTAGATTTTTAATTAAGTGCTCATTTTTAATATTTTAGATGAATGTTTATGAAGAAATAATGCGTATGTTTTCGACGATTACTGTAGAAGCTGGTAATGCTTTATACAGTCATGATCAATCAAATCAATACAGGTATTTTTAATTCTTAAGCGTACTATTCATTTTTAAAATCTTTGCTAACTTAAAAAATTGTTATTAAGACATGTTTCAGGAGCAGTTATTAATGCTTTGGCTAATATTGCTGCTAATATTAAAGGCGATAATGAAATGAATGAACTTCTTGTTAGATTATTAGAATTGTTTGTACAGCTTGGTCTTGAAGGAAAACGAGCTTCAGAAAAAGCACCAGTAGCTAATAAAGTAAATAATTTTTATAATAATATTAATACAATTTATTAAGGAATACATTTTCAATTATTATAGGCTTCTAGTAGTGCTGGGAATTTAGGAATGTTAATTCCAGTAATCGCAGTACTTATACGCCGCTTACCAGCTATTATACAGCCTAAACCAAGATTGCATAAATTGTTTAGAGATTTTTGGTTATACTGTGTAGTTATGGGATTTACAAATGACTCTGGTATGAACAAGTTTTAATTATAAGAAGTGTGTATCTTATTTATTTTCATATTTTTAGGGTTATGGCCAAGTGAATGGTATGATGGCGTTAAAGAAATTGCTATTAAGTCACCTTGTCTTGTTACACAAACTTCAACTAGATCTCAAATGCGAGAGCTGCAGTATACTTCTGCTGTTAGGAATGAAAGTGTTTCTTTGGTAAGTTAGTTCTTTTTCTTTTTAAAAATAGATAAACTCTGAAATATAATATATATTTAGAATCAGCTTCAAGAACTTAAGTCTCAAATTCTTCAACATCTTAATCCAGCTCCACCTGAAGTTACTGCAGCTGTAAATAAATTATCATTTGCACAGGCAACCTACCTGTTATCAGTATATTATTTAGAGACTATGCGCATACAGAACTCAAATGATCCAAGCCTACAGCCAATTTTTGATTACTTATCTGATTATGCTATCCAGAAAGATAAGACAGGATTATGGCACTGTGTCTCTAGTGTTGGGGATAAAGTATTTTCATTATTTTTAAATGCCATGTCTATACAAGCAAAAGATGAAACAAGGGAAAAAAAATTGGAGTACCATGCTCAATTATTATTGGTCAATTTTAACCACATACATAAATTGATTCAATGTGTTGCAGACAAATGGCTTTCTGGACTTGTTAGCAAGTATGTTTTTGTGTAATATGAAAATATTTATGCTTGATGTATTTAAATGTTTGTAATTTTTATTAAAATAAACTAAACTAAAAACTTTAAATAAGATTTAACTAAATTTTATAGGTTCCCACATTTATTATGGAATCAACGTGTACTCTGGACTATGTGTGATATACTTCAAGTCTTATCTTATTCTCTAGAATTGAATCCTAACAATGAGACACCTTGTATTCAAATACCGTCTTCTCCGTTTACACTCATATTAATGGATACACTTGAAGCAAGAGAAGTAATTTAGAAATAAAAAAAAATATATGTATAATATATATTAAAAAACAAATTGTGTACATTCAATTTATTTCAGAGTACTACTAATGACTTTGCAGCAAGGTCTTTAGGTTTCATCCAAGAAGCGATGAAATGGGCTCCTAGTGCGACTAGATCACATCTTCAACATTATTTAACTCAAATCCCCAGTTCATCATATTGGCATCATTCAGGGCTATCATTAGCTACAGAAAGTGTCTTGCAGAGTAGTGGCTTAAATTTTCATGCTGCACCATTATCGGTACAAATTTACATAAATATGATAATAAAAATATATATTTTAATATAATTATATTTGTTTTTTAGAAAATGACCCTGGATAAAAGACCACGTTGTGTGAAAACTGATTCTTCCCTATACATTACAACTTTAGGTTTAAGAAGTCATTTTGCAGGTATTGTGTCAGGAATGATTTCAGCTTATGAAAATAGCCCTGAACAGTTAGTGGATAATGTAATTGCAAAAGTTTGGAGTGCTTGTAATAATGACATTAACGATATGCATCATAATGCACTATGGACTGCTACAGCTTTACTTATATCAATTTCTGGTATTTTATTTTTTGTAACATTGTAATATTAATAATAGGTATATTTGTCACTTAAAAATATTAATTTTTATTTGACTACTTAGGATGTACTAGAAAATTGTTGCACGTTGTTGCATGGTCTCAAGTAATGTTATTCACTACCAAAGCAATGAGAACTGCAGTTGAATGTTGGCAATGGCTAACTACTTCCCGACCAGATTTGGAATTACAATTTTTACAAGAAATGTTTGCTGCTTGGCAGGTATATATATTATATGACTAACATTTTAGTTACATAGTAGATTTTTAAATAGACTATTCATATTAAATTTCTTTTTTTTTTATATGTATATTATATAGTATACAATTGATAGCCGTATTGGTTTATTCGCAAAAGATATAGAACAAGTTAGTCCACTTGCAGTATATGAAGGATGTACTCTGGAACCTAATCCTCATTTTGTTAAACCTCATGATGTTTGGGTTCAAGTAAGACTTTTTTTTTTTTAAATATTAAAATTTTTTTAACTTAAAATTTGTTGGAAATATTTTCAGTATATATCTGAAGTGGTTGACAATGTGAAGTCTTGTAGTCAAGAAAAGGTAGAAATGTTAGCTATGATGTTACACCGATCATTACCTATGAGTGTTGGAACTTCTGATGCATTCATTAGTCGTCATATAGATGCTATTGGAACGAGATTTAGGTAAAATTGTGGCAAATAAAATTTAACGTTAAATTATTTTATTTTTATATTAAAATTATGTATTTTAATGTCTTTAAAATCATAAGTAGGGCTCAGGACTTGTTGCACTTAAGATTATTGAAATATACAGTCAAAATCATCAAAATATGCAGCTAATTTTTATTTTATTTTTGAAAAACGTATAAAGTATATTATTAATTATTATTATAAAAATAATTTTTACATGGGTTACTCATCTAGTCATCTGTATCGTAATAAATCCATTGGTAGAAAAAATATTTTTTCCGAATTTGGAAATACATTGATTAATTCTACAATTTATTTTGGGCATTTTTAAATACAAATTTATTGTAAAAAAAAATGGCACAGTTATTAAGAGATAATTTCATGTTTATAAAAATATAGAAATATGCTAAAAATTGCTCAAATATTTTGCAAATATTTGCAAAAATATGCAAATTAAAACTTAGTATTTAATTTCATAATTTCATAAAACAAATTTATAACTCATCTAGAGTAGACTAAGACCACTACAAAAAAACATACAAATGCAAGAATTCCCAAACCCTAATCATAAGGTAATTGAGAATTCAAAAAAATAGCTAATTATTAAGCATAGTGTCAAAATAGAGTAGTAACATATTATTTTTATAGCTGAAAAAATATGCATAATACTCTTATAAAATAACTAGTAACTAGTAAGCCTATAGCTATTGTGTGTACAGAGTAATGTATCTGATTTTTCAGTAGATCTAGAATATATTATGGTTATAGAATACTACGTCTACAATACTGATTTGTGATTATTCAAGAAAATAGTCTCCACTACAATTTTCTAAAAAGTGTTGAGACAAGTTCTAAACTTTATTTTTAAACAGCTATTTACAAAACCAAACTAATAGTACATATGAAATTTATATGATAAAAAATTATTTTGGTTTTGGTTAACCAGAATATTTTATTATTATTTTTTTTGAGTTTTTAAGGATTTGGATTAATTTTGGTATAAACTTGCTTTTTTTTATATAATTCACTGCAACATTAATATTGTAATTTATATTTTTTTCAATATTTTAGATTATTACAATGTGGATTAACATTGTTGCAAGGAGACGTATTACCAAAGTCATTGGGAAAAAACATACTTCGAGAAAGAGTATACTGTGCTTGCTTTGATACTTTTACAACACCCGTTCAATGTCCAACTCAACGTGGCTCAGAATTACGAGATGATATACTTGCTCTTACTAAATTCTGGCAGACAATGCATTCGGATAAGAAATATTTAATGGCCAGTGTTATTGGTGGTATGTATTTAATCGAACATGTTTTATTTTGTTAAGTTTTCCTTTGGTTTCAATATTACTATTTTATTATTTAAAAACAGAGAATAAGACCTTATATAAGTATATTATAAGTTTAAAATTTTAAAGAAACTATAAGTTAATTTTATATTCCTTATATAGTGTAGTAATGTTTTTGTAAATTATTATAATTCTAGATTTTGATCTTCAAGGAGGTTCTTTGCAAACTCCTAGCAATACAATTTATGACCATCAATTAACAATTTCATCTCTAAATGAATTAACGGTATCCAGTATTGGTGCTGTTTCTGGAAATTCTGGTACATCTCAAGGCTGGATGAACACTGTACCATTATCATCATCTGCAACAAATACATTGAACAAACGTACAGCCAATAATTTAAGAATGAAACGACAAAATGGCAATGCCAATCAAGATTTATACGTTAAAGACTATATAAAAAAACGAATTCTCATATTAGATCTTTTGGTAAAAATTTATTATGTATTAAGAAATTAATTAATTTTTTAAACTTATGGTTGTGTATAAAAATATATTAAATTTATATAAAGTAACTAAAAACTATTGGTCACAACGTATATAAAAATATTGCATCATATGATAATATGAAGAAAAATATATAGGGTGGGCCACCGTATTTTATTTATTATCTTAAGGGAAAATAGGAAAATGTAGATGCCCACTTTATATTATATTAGTTACCTTTTTATTTTATAATAAGAAAAATTTAACACAATATTTATTTATAGGCTGTTCAAATCGAATTTTTGAGTACATGGCAAAACCCTGCTAATCTATCTGAACTTAGTGTGCCTGGAGAAGATATGGTAGCTTCTTGGAAGTCCAAAACTGTTCCTGATAAGTCCTTACGTGAAAATACAAGACTTGCATGGGAAATTAGTCCTGCTCTTTGTGTATTCTTACCAGTTAGATTAAAAAATGCTGACTGTATTGTTAAAGAGGTATGCAGAATGGTTAGGGCCAGTCCAATGGTTGTTTCACATATACCTGAAGCCTTACAATATTTGGTGACCACTGAGACTCTTTTAAGTGATGCTCCTGAAGTATGTATTTACAAGGAATTTTTATCAAGTTTTACATTTTGATTTATTTGATTAAAATATTTCAGCTCGTCTATATGTTGACATGGGCAAGGGTTACTCCTGTCCAAGCATTATCATATTTTTCTAGACAATATCCACCACATCCAATATCTGCACAATATGCAGTCCGTGTTCTAGCCAGTTATCCAGCTGATGCAGTGTTGTTTTACATTCCACAATTAGTGCAAACTCTTCGCCATGATACAGTATGGAATTTATATACTTTAATACTGTCATTTTATACTCATTATATGTTTTAAAATATCAGATGGGTTATGTTTTGGAGTTCATCAAATCTATTTCATTACGGTCCCAAGTAGTTGCTCATCAACTAATCTGGAATATGAAGACAAATATGTACATAGATGAAGAAATGCAACACAAAGATAGTATGAACATTTAAATAACTAATATTATTAAATTATTAATTTTTTTATTTGTTTCTTTTTAGCTGCTCTTTATGATACATTAGATACATTAACTAATGCAATAGTTGATTGCTTATCAGGTCCTGCTAAAAAGTTTTATGAACGTGAATTTGACTTTTTTTCTAAGATTACTGATATTTCTGGCAAGATAAGGCCTTTTCCTAAAGGTAAATTTAATTATTAATAAAGGTTAATTATTATTTATTTAGTATAAAATATTGTTAATATTTTAAAACATAAATTCCAGGACCTGAACGTAAACATGCATGTTTAGAAGCGCTTAGCAAAATTGAAGTTCAAGCAGGATGTTATTTACCTTCAAATCCTGAGGCAATGGTTATTGATATTGACTATAACAGTGGCACTCCAATGCAAAGGTTTATAATTATATTCCATCATAAATAATCCTTACTTTCCTAATATTTGAATAATGAACTAAAAATAATATAAAATGTTTTAGTGCTGCCAAAGCTCCATATTTAGCTCGTTTTAGAGTGAGAAAATGTGGTATAAATGAATTAGAACAAACTGCAATGGCTATATCTAATCAACAAACTTCTGGTAATACTGAAAAAATTGTTGATACATCTTCTATGATGGGCTTAGATACATGGCAGGCAGCAATATTCAAAGTAATCTTATATTATTATTGTTTTTATTATTTAGTAACTATTTGTAAAGCAATATATGTATTTAATGAATATGTTAAATTATTTTAGGTTGGAGATGATGTACGCCAAGATATGTTGGCTCTTCAAGTAATCAGTATTTTTAAGAATGTATTCCAACAAGTTGGATTAGATTTATTTTTGTTCCCATATCGAGTAGTTGCTACTGCACCTGGTGTAAGGAATATTTAACATTGTATTTATTATTTTTGTATTTTAATGACATGTTGCTAAATCACAAACTATTAAAAATTGCAATTTATAGTCAAAGACAGTGCCTAGTAACAATTAAGTAAAATCTTCAAGTTTCTACATTAAGTATATTTTTGATTATTTTAGTGTGGTGTGATAGAATGTGTTCCAAACGCGAAATCAAGAGATCAATTAGGTCGTCAAACTGATTACGGAATGTATGAATATTTCATCAAAACTTATGGTGACGAAAACACAAAAGAATTCCAGGTATAATCCCAAGTTTATATTACTGTGATTAATACAGTGATATCATGTAAACTATTTTATTAATTATTATGTAATTTTAAATCTAAAATGCTCATAAAAAATTAATTTGGTTTTCCGGTAGAATTATTTTTTATGTATAGATTGAAAAACTTAATCCTTTTATTACATTTTCAAATCTTCTCAAGTATAAAACAAAAAAAAAATGTTAGACGTTTATAACGTTTATAATATCTTATATTAAAATGTTGGTACTAGATTTTTGATATTTTTTAATTAAACAATTAACAAACTATGGGGAGCTTTGTATCATATTTTTAAGCATTTCTACCCAGCTAATAATTTTTATCGAAATTTATAGGAATTTTTTTTTTTTACCCCACCAAAATAACTAAATCTGATTTGTTACCCCTATTTTTACCGCAAAAATGTTGATAAAAAAATAAAAATAAAAATATCTCATGATAAAATCAATACATTCATCGCTTCTTCCCTCTATTCATAATCTAAAATTAATTAATACATTTTTTTTTTTTTTTTAGAACGCTCGACGCAATTTTGTCAGATCGATGGCAGCTTATAGTGTTATTGGATTTTTGTTGCAAATAAAAGACAGGCATAATGGAAATATAATGTTGGATACTGATGGGCATATTATACATATTGGTTAGTTTAACTTATAATTAGGGCTCGAGTGCTCGGGATTTATAGCATTTGCTTATTTTTATGGATTGACTTTAAATGTAGCAGAGTGCTATGGAAGTGTATGTCATGTTACAACACGATCAATTATGAAATTTGAAAGTGTTTTTTTTGTTTTTTTCAACAATTTTTTAAAAAGATACTTATTTCCAGTTTTCCTGATTATTTTTGCTTTTTGACCAGTTTTTCTACTTTTTATAGTTTTTTCAGAAAATCCCTTGGAAAATCTATAAACAATAAGACAAAATGTCTCAAAAGTGAAGCTTCTGAAAAATTTATTTATTTATTTTTATTTTTTAGTTAAAAACTTTTCCTAATCATTTTGTTTCAATATTTTTTGTAATCTTTAATTATATCATTTTTAGCACATTTACAAATTATGTCTAGTACCTTCTTTATAATGTAAAATTTTTTTTTTTTTGATTAAATATTATTGCTCAAATTTAAGTTTTTTAAATGCTTATTTGAGAGCTTATAATGATTTATTAAGCGCTTATTTTAATGATTTTAAGTACTATAAATCTCAAGCCCTGCTTATAATGTTTAAATTTATAGTCCATAATGAACAAATTTGTATTATTAGTTTCTAGTTAATTTGGTTTTGGATTTTTTTTATTTCTAATTGAAAAAAGATAAATACAATATTATTTATTATGACTGGATATTAGATATTTATATTTAATGTATTATTATTATTTTGAAATTCTATTAACTTATTTCAGATTTTGGATTCATGTTTGAGTCGTCGCCTGGGGGTAATTTAGGTTTTGAACCAGACATTAAACTCACTGATGAAATGGTGATGGTAATGGGCGGAAAAATTGATGCTCCACCTTTTCGATGGTTTACTGAATTATGTGTTCAAGCTTACTTGGCCGTCAGGTACCTAAGATAATACAACATAATAAATATCTTATCATTAAATTATTCTCTTTTTGTTACAGACCTTATAAGGAAGCGATTATATCATTAGTTTCTCTAATGCTAGATACAGGACTACCTTGTTTCCGTGGTCAAACAATTAAACTGTTACGAGCCAGATTTGCACCTCAATCAACTGATCGCGAGGCTGCAGTGTACATGATGAGTGTCATTCATAAGTCTTTCCTCAACTTTAGAACAATTGCATATGATTACTTACAACTTTATCAAAATCAAATTCCATGCTAAAGTGATTATTTTACCTAACTCTCGTTTGTTATTTATTTTAGCCTTTTTGTGCTATTGTTAATAGTTAATTTAAATGTCATTAGACCATGAAATTATTTTATTTTGTATTTTGTAATCTAGTATTATTTTTATCTTTGGTATTATGGAATTAGCAAATGGTTTATTTATATCTGGAATGTTTAATAAATATCTACTCGTATGAGTTGTAGTTACCAAATATTGGTTTAATAATTATCTATTAATATCTATAAACTATAAAAAAAACATACCGTCTTTTCTTAGAATAATTATTAAGGTTAAAAAACTTGAACATTCAATAAAGGTTCCTCATAAGTTTTTATTAATTGAGTTAAATGAGGGCAAAATGAGTTGAGCGTTAATTCATAAATAATTTGAATAAGCGTTTTTTTTTTAAGCGAATTTCGTAAAAATCGTAAATATTGTAGGAAATTATTTTGTAGTTAAAATTTAAAAAATGTTTAATACTTATGCGTATAATTTATAAATTTAATACAAATTTGTATGACTTTTCAATATATATAAAAAAAATTCCATCAGAAAGTCAAATTAGTGAGTATAATGCTTCTTTAAGTTCAAAATTTTACGACATTAACATAATAACTATTTTTCTCAAACCGTTTTGATTATTTTGTTATAATTTTAAAACAAATAACTGTAGACCTATGAATTTAGTAGTGAAGTGTTAAGGGTACATGTTAGCATTTTCTAAACATAGTCTAATTTTAAAAATCTGAGTTATTTATATAAATTTGGAATTTAAAATATTTTTTAACTATAAATAGCGATAAAAAATTATTCATCACGCAAAAATTCTTGAATATTTAATACTAGTTTTCACATACATTTTTTACATGTACATAAAAATATTAAAAATACATAGGCACAATTGAATTTATTTTGTATTTGAAGTTAAAATGTTGACGAAATTATACATATTTAAACTATGAACAACAATATTATAATTTTACGAGTTAATTTATTATTTATAGATTTTTTTCATAATTTAAAAATATTCGCGGGGACTTAACTTTTTTTTATACATTTTTTTTTTTAGATATTACTCATTTATACCGTGCACCTATTATGCATATATACTGTTTTACGGTAAGGTTGTTTTGTCTCCAAAGTTAATAACAATATTATTTGGTATAAATAATATATATTATTATAAAAATTTTAATATTTATACCTATGTTAAATGCAATATTTTTTGAAAAAATTAAATCAACTTAAAGTAATACTAATACTAAAAATTAAAATAAATTACTGTATATCAATATCAAAATTCATATAATGGAATATCACCAAGTGATATAGGTGACATATACCGTCTGCTTTCAATCGTTTTTCTTGTATTTAAATGTATTCGGATTTTATCTTAGCCATAACAGCGATCCAATCAACATCTAATATACAGCTTTTCATTTTTAAAATAAATATTACTATTTTCTAGAAGTTTTGAAGATATGATGCTGTGTAAATAGAATGAAGCATCAAAAAAATTATTACCGAATATACTCATCAGTGGTGGATTTTCAAAAAAATTTTGGAAAAATAAAAATAATACGTATTTCAAAGAAATTATTTACATAAAAAAAGTATTAATTATATTTCTTTATATATTATAATAATGTAATTCATATTAATAATTTAAATTTAAAGTTTAATAGACGCGCTTGGATTTATTAAAACTTCTAAAAAATCAGTAGCATCAAGAAGACATTTTTTGTGATATTCTAAGAATGATTGTTTAGTTGATCTTATACAATTTTTTAAAACAAGACTTTCTATAACACTTGATAGTTGACCACCTTGAAATTTCAAAAACTCTAGACATATAGACATAATAATAACTATAATAATTTTTTGTTACCACGATGAATAAATAGTAGTATTGATTTTTCAAAAAACAATGCCACATGGCATCACATCTTCGTGGACGACAAAACAATATTGGTCGACGTATACGGAATTTACAAATAGTCCACATTCTTTGGTTAAAAAGAACAACAGAAAATCAATTAATTGAAATTGCAAATTTAAGACATCAGGTGTCAAACACACGTCATGCAAATGAAAGTCAAAAGCAACGTAACGAACGGTTTCGAGCTAATGCATTGGGACAAAGGCTTGCTGCAATAGTACATCGTGCATCGGCACTTGGCACGGTGCATCATTTCTCTGCCTTACATTGGAATATACGAGCCGCGGACATCGACGATGAGATAGTATTTTAAATGAGACATTATAGTTGCAGTATTCTGAGGAGTATATTCATTGGCGGGATGCTATAAATCGAACTTATAATAAAATTATTATCAACAACATCGGCACCGCATATAATAATATTCTTATATCGTTATATTGGTGATCCGCGTCATATGAAAGAATATATTATTATTAAAGCTCCGTGATTTCCGTGTTCACGTATGGTAGACCAGATTTATTCACCAGAAATCTAAACTGGCATGAATTAAAATTTCATTAATAGCCATGATACCTATTATTGCACGTGTCTTCAAAAAAAAAAAAATTAAAACGGTAATTTTCTCTAATTAATTCTATTCTGTTGAATGACTAAAATGAGATTTGCCACGTATAGATGAATATTAAAATATTAAAAAAATATTTAAATATAACATCCTAAGAGTTTGGCAGAAGCTTTTTGTGGTAGTGCGATGTGGAGCAAAGTCCTTAGTTATTTATATTACTTTTCTTGTAAGTTTTTATGAGATGTATTTATTTTACAACAACATAATATATGATATGTTCAGAACAGTACGATGACTAAGGCTATTGTATCAATTGGATATTTTGAAATTAGTTCGTTCACTAACCTGCATTAGTTCTAGTATTACTGTATTAGTCAGAGTACGATTAAGTCTATGTTAATAAAATAATTAAAAATCATTTATACATTATTACGAAACATAGCACAAGCACAGCAAACGTACAATTAAAAATGTATTATAATTTATATATCATTAATCAAATATTTATATATCAAAAAATCTATTATTATTATTGCTATATTACATAATATAAATATTATATTTATATTTTACACACACAGCTTGTAATATATAATATCCTTACATTTTACATAATATGTATATGGTATTTCTATCATACTTATAATTATATTATTGGCACGAGCGGTAAATTAATTTATAATTAAAATAAAAAATATTTTAACTCTTTTTGTAATATCTACTCATTGATTGTAGGGGGGAATTGTTATTTGATTAGGCGTATATTTGCATTTTATATTATAATATATGTAATATGTATAATGTATAATATATGATATATCTATATAGTTTGATTACAAATTGAGATTTCACAAATATAGGTACAGGTACTTATATGTAATATGTGTTATATGCTTGAAAGAAAAACTATTCGGAATAACATTATAATAATATTAGCTATTGAATAATTTGCATAAACATTTGTTCAGACGTTACGTGTTAATAATATTGCAAAGATTTGAAACAGCAGAAAGACCGGTGGCTATTCGCATTATAGTCTGATCTACAATAAAAGCCGTGTGTGATTAAATTCTAATGATTGCGACGGCTTGACTGAAAATAATAAAATAAATGTATTCATTTATTTTTAAGTACCTACTTTGGCTACTTATCGATCTCCCTCTTAAATCAATCGATATGTAAATAAGCTGGGATTTATAATATTTATTTTATGCTGCATTACAGCTTTAGTTGCTCGTTAAGATAGATAAATTACGGATAAATCAACGATCATAATACCGTCGATTACCCTGCATTGTGACCATATAAGGCTGGGGCTAAACGAAGTTTATTAGTTGGTAACAACTGACAAGTATAATATACCATAATAATAATATAATGTAGTTAAGTCTTCGTTACAATTTTACACTCGCGCTCTTAAGTAATCATATTTTAGGTTACATGAGTCACAGATGAGTGTATGTAAAAGATACGTACTTGTATAATTATGAAATGTAGCATTACTCATCTTTAAGTTGTTGCATCTACGATATACCCATCCTATACAACATACATAAACAAGCAGACTTTTGTATATAAATTTAGTGCAATGCCTTTCAATTTTAAAAAAGTGCCGCAGACCAGTGGTTAACAAATAGAAGTGCATTCGAGACAAAATAAACCTTTCAACCTTAATATATATATAAAAAAAAGAAAATGCTGAACGTAAAAAAAAAATGAGACGGTTTATCAGTTGATTTTCTGCAGTATACTACGAGTACCTAGTTGATGAGCGAATCGCAACATCGTAATTATAATAAGTCTATAGCTTACGTACATACTTCTGCAGAAGATTGTCCACCTCCACAAAGACCTACTATCGTTCAAACCGATCGAGGACATCACGCGGATCAAACCGTATAATATATTATATATTTTATAACCATGCGCAGCCCATGGCAGAATTAATTGATATATATATATATATATATATATAAATATTCATGTCTATACGCAGTTACAGCGATTTAGAGATGTTCAATATAATAATATGTATATCGTAATAGTCCGACGCACCACGTTGTACGAACAGGGCAACACCACACCTATATAGCTATAAACGTGTAACACATAGGCGTATAGGTTTATATATATATATATATATATATAACAATATTGTATACATGTATAGGAAAACGCAGCGTATATCAATACATTATAATATTATAATAATGTACCTATACGAAATAAATAAATAATTAAATACGAAACTCGCGTTCATTTCGTCTCGTTATGTATACTGTGCGGCGGTTCATCGTGTCTTATCTGTACGCACCGATCAGGAATTGATAATTTAATTGCGTTTCCAGGCCGGTGTTGCTTTCGTTCCCGCGGCTACTCTCGGCTACTGCACCGACCGCAGCAGCCACGCCGAGACGCGATGGTCGATCCGGTCCGGAGCCGTTATAATCACTATCGGTGTCCGGCACATACTAAACTTTAACTTGCCATCTTACCGTATAATAGTTATATACATTATTATGACACTGTCGATTGCTAATCGATGGAATCGGATATAATATGTCATACTGTGTAGAACAGTGATTCCCAACGAGGGCAATGCCGCCCCTTGTGGGTTTTTTTGATTTTTTTTTTTTGTGGGGGGGAGGAGGAGACATATTACTTAAGGGGGCGATTCTACTGTGATTTTCATTTTTTATTGTTATAAATAATTATTGCAATGAAATGTATAAAATAAAAGGGGTTGTTGAGTAAAAAAGGTTGGAGAATACAAACACCGGCGTGGAATGACTGGAATGTAAATGGTAGCCGGTAGGTGTACCTATTTACCTATTTATATATACTATAATAGTACTATATAATACTATATGTTATAATGTTATGCTAAATATTGTAACATTATATGTTCCAGGCAATCGAAAACGAAGATCTGTTGGCCGAACGACGGGAGAACCAATAATTTGTTGTTGGTTAGTTATATAGGCTATAGCTTAAATATTACAGATTAAAACTTAAATTGAAGAATTGTATTATCTAGGGAATCTCTCATAGAGTTTAATTTATAATAACAATTTGCCCAATCTCTTATGAAGATTGAGCCACATATATTTAAATAATAATAAATTTTATTTATAATCACAAGGAAAAGTAGGAACATTTATTTATAATTAAAAGAAAATAATAATAAAAGTAATGTGAATTTTGAAATTGCTTTTTTTTGTGAAAGTAATAGATCAATATCTGGATGGATTGAAATTGTGGCAGTTCTCAAACAATTTTCAAGTTGCTTGTCTGATACAGTGGACCAATGTCTACTCTCGAGTCTCGGTGTTTTTCATTCTTGAAAACAATATTGTTCCCAGGTATAAGGTATAGGTACTGCTAAAAAGCGAGAACATTGATGATAGCGTGATCATAGAGGACAGAATATGTCTCTTTAGGTAGATGTATTTTTTCCTCATAATATTGTATACAAATATACAATTGATTGATGGTTTTGAAATTGAGTCGAGGGCTGCATTAAAATATACAGCGAGCCACGGGTTGGACACCCCTGATTTAAAACGAGTAATAAACATTTTTAAAATTGCAATATTTTGAGATACGCCTTTGATAATATTCTTACATTTAATTGATTCACTATAATCTTTAATATTAATGACAGCTACACAATATTAATCCGGTTAAAAGCGAAAATTTGACGTATTGTATAGTGTATACCTACATTTGTGAGAAGACAAACGCATGCGCGAGTTTGACGCGTCCTCTCAACACCGAGTTCTGTGATCTATACCCAATCCATGTACTACGATTACATTAATACTATGATTATGTCGGGGATGAGGAGATGACGCCAATAATAATATATTGACATGAAAGGGAAAATAGTTTTCATCAAGTATTGACATCTAAAATAGTAATTGCACCTGGTCAGAGATGATCAATATTGAATATATTTACAATTTTTTGTCGTGAAATTCTATTTACCCACGTAATGGAACTGTGTATAGCTTACTGACATCGATTTGCACGACACTGCGATGGCGAAAATTGTTACAATATCTGCGAACATTGAATAATAAACGATACAGTTTTCTGCTGTGATGATCGTTATTGATGTCGATTTTCAAACTCGTCGGCTGCTTAATTTCGTCCAAACTGAGTTAGGTTATATAATATATAGACAAGTGTCAAGTATATTTAAGTTAGATCATAGGGATCGATCTTCGCGGAGAATTCTAGTCGCGTTACATGCGTCGAAGACAAAACATCTCACCGTTTTATATTTTCTTCATTCTTGTACGTTAAAAAAAAAAACTTTTTATACTTCTAGAAGTTAATGGGCCCCACTGAACATGTTCGTATACGCACTCTCATTATATTTTGTGAGCGCGTCTTAACACGTTATTACTTATTACTTGCTACTGTATAGGATATTAGCATAATAATATACACACCGTATTCGATGGCAATCGACTTTACACAGTAGCCGTTGCGTACTCGCGTGCCGAGTGACGCGTATTATCGCAAGTGTAATCTGCAGTGCTACTGTATATGTATATATATATATATTAAATAGAATACTGAATATTATATGTATAATGAATGCGTTAAACTATTGCAACTCTGTAGACTCGGCGACGAGAGACATTATGTGTTTGCAAAGATCGGGGAGGTGAGAGATCTAATTAAAACTGTTGGCGTTGGTATATAATAAATTAATTACATATAATATATTTGCAATTGTAGCACCAGCTGTGATGATGATATCCCGTTGACATGCGTGTCATATTATACAGTATAACATCGATTAACAAAGCCCAAACAAAAATCTGTAATGTACAATAAATAATTATTGTAAATGTGTTTGTATAACTCCATGACCGGTAACCCCAACCCACACGAAAAACAACATTTAATTGGATTTACCGTTTATAAATTATAAATTATTTAAATTTTAAATTTTAGTTAAATATATGTGACAACCAGGTATAGATTTCGTTGATACAAACATTTAGCTGAATTTTTCTGCTTATGATAAAATTTCAGGTAAAATAATAATAATAACGATTAATTGATAATCGTAGTAATTGCAGTAGTATATTTGAAATCGTAAAGAATTTAGTAATATTTTAATATTTAATACATTTTATAATTTATTGTTATAATTTCCTAAAAATCTTGGTCAAGTTTGTTGTATGTACCTGGTATATTATAAAAGTTAACAACTTTTTATATCTATATTATTATTATTTATTAAAAGCCCAAGTCTAAACTGTCTACTCCTCACTATTTTATTCCTATGTTACAAAATTTGATTACGTCAATGCAATTTAAATTAGTAATACTTTTCCTGGTGACCAAATTATAATTAACTGGTAGGTGATGATGATAAATAGAATAATCGTATAGATAAAACGTTTTTTCTCAAGAAAAAAAAAAGTGAAATTTCCGGAGTTTAGTTTAATGTTGCAATTGTCTACAAAATAACATGAAAAGATTACAGTGATAGCATACAAATATGCCTATTTAAAAGTAATTATTATTATTTTTTAAACCCCATCTGTATTCACTAACGTTTATTAAATATATAACTTCCCGATAAGATATAAATAAACAATGTTCACAATAATTTCTTTTAATGTGTTTCAATACTACCCATTATACGTATATATTATTATCTTAAATTATAAAATATTAAAATACGACGAGGAGGGTAAAACTTTCAACGTTGAGCGGTAGAACGATATTAAACATTATTGTTGAACGACAAGACTTATCTGATGGTAATACCTCAGACTTCCACCGTATATACCCGTAAATTATACCTGAACATTGCAGTGATTTGTGGAAAACAGTTACATAAAAAGAAAATTTATTATTGTATAAATCTGTTGTCGAACACTATCAAAAGCGTACGAAGTATTACTGCAACCCATGGGTTTAAAGTACTTTAAACTAGAAATTTACATGGGTACCCATGTGATAACCATCACGTGGTTCATAAACCAGTAGAGTTTACAATCACTCTCATTAGAACAAAATCAAGCGAGTAGATATTAAATCTATTTACCTATTTATCGTGATTTGGCGAGTTTGGAGTTTTATAGTCATCCTTACAACAAGTAGCTCGGGGGTGTCCAATCCCACGGCCCACGGTAAATATTATGTAGCTTTAATTTCAAATTCAAGTCCGTCATTTAGTTGTATATTAAATTTGAATGTGTTATTATTAAAATGTATGTAGCCGACAACAACTTCTAGTCATATGATATGGCTCAGTCTTCACAAAGGATTGAAGTTTTGTGATTAGGTAAATTGGATCCGTGATAATTTTTGTACATTTTGAAAGTGGCAAACGGATTCCTGTGGAAAAAAAAGTAGTAGTTAGGTCTCCTGTCTTCCTTTGATTATTATAAATATATTACCATTATTATTATATTTATATCGTTATGATATTATTAACTGGAAAGTACACGAAATTAAATTTTGATCTAACTATAATAATAAAAATTGATTTTTTTAATAAATAATTTATACAATTTATACCCTAATTATAAAATATACATTTTATTGGTTTTAACTTTTTCATCTGTAAAAAATATGAAATTCTTCTGGTACTAACCTTTGGCCTGTAAATTTTATTTTTGACCAATTCAAACTTTATTTTTAAATTTTCAGTTAAGCTAAATTTGATTAAAATGACATAATTTCGATTCCAAAATATGAACACAACGCGTTCAATTTCATACTCAAAAAGTCATAAACTATCACTTTAATTATTTAAATGTTTGATTTTTTTATTATTAGATATAATTTGAATGACCAGTACATATTTTTGGCAGTTCCCTAGTTCCTATAATATATTAATATGTTATGACTGTAATGTATATATACTTGAATTAAAATAAATGTTATATAAATACTATTTAACATGACTTTGTTCACGAGTCACGTGGATAAATACAATGATCCTAGGTGCAAACATTTTTTAAATTAATTTCTTATAATTTGTTACGTTTTTATAAAAATGTAACAAAAAAAATTTTAATTCATTATAGTGATGAGTAAATTTTGATTTTATAAACGAGACGCGATCCGTATCTGACTGTGACGAGTGCTGCAAGTTAGCCACCCCTGGTATATCTCCGACTATTTAGCAGGTCGCAGCTCTGGCTGCCTGTTGATTACTTCATCGTTTCTCCCGTATTATACCTATACGGTTATATATTATATACATATAGTACCTTCACACAATATAATAGCCGTCGCTTTAATTAACCCCAGACGGCCTATTGTGATGTACGTATATTATTATAATATAAGATATATATATATATATTTATTATACACTACTGCATGCACAATACGCAGACAAACGTTCGCAGAGATACGACACGAGTTTGCAGTGATTGCGATGCTAATTTACTCACGACTTCCGTTTTGTATAGCTACGTACAATGCATATGTGTGTACAATAATAATAATAATACTGTATCGTTCATGCGGACACGCAGCGCCGTCACCGACTCTTATTTAGATATTAGAAGAAATATAAGTAGTAGAATATCTAAAGAAAAACCCGGATAATATATTATGTAAAACAGCAAAGAGGAATGACAAAAACAATAAACATAAGTAGGCAAATAATAATGTAAGTTCTAGCACGGTACTATCAAGAGGACGAGTAAAGCATATTTTTTGCGGTGATGTGTAAATAGAAAATAAAGTACCTATGTAAAGTAAACTGTTATTGAGTTGAGGCTATCATAGTATCATAGAATAACAAAATGTTTTGGTGTACCAGTTTGAATATTTAAGTATATATTTTATTTGTGTCAAGCCAATAGCAATATGGGTGCCTAATACCTACAGAGGTATACATAATAGAACACCTCTCCGGTAGAAACTACCGGCTCGCCTCGTGAGTATATTGTTCGGCGGCGATTTACCGCCCTATCATTTAATGCAAACTCTAGTCTCATATTATTATTATGTGTGACATATAATACTTCGGCATAATATTTACATAATTTATAGTACGTCTTATTTTGTTTACGAAACCCAACCGACCAGACGGCAACTGATAACACTAACAATAAAATAGGTATGATAGTGATGTAAGTGCGAATGATAACGTACCTATATACACACCAGACAAGTTCTTTTATTTTACGCTTAAGTTTCTGTACGTATGTAAATATTTAATTCAATAGGTGTCATTCGTTCATCGTTTTTAGCGATATAAAAATTGTATTACCATTTTTTACTGTTATATGCAACGTACGTATAGTAGTTTATATTCTCAATACATATGCCCGCATGCACTAATTAAATACCTATTGAACTGAATGCTATCGCATGATGTAATATAAATTGGCAACGCAAAAGTATATTATAGACTTATCTTCTGTTATTTTAGTTTCGGAGAGAAAACTTTAGGAAATCGTGATTTACTGATTTCTAATTTTCTATCACCTCGAAAGTGGGTATAGAAACCGTCAAAGGAAACTCTGCAATATTAGATTTTAGTAAATTTTATTTGTTGTTGTGGATAGTTTTCGAAGGTTCAAATTCGTTTGTGAACCTACTGAGCTGACATACACACCTGTTGTAGTACGTCCACATAGTGACTTATACTTTTTAGAGTCTAGACAAGTGATTATCGTATACTTTTGTTCTCTTTCGTATGTGACAGTGACAGCAGATGTGTGATGCTGTAGTGTACGCGGGTTTTTTTCAGAGGAAGTTGTGCTAATAATATTTTTTCAAAAATTATATAAGTACTAATGCTAATAGAGGAGAAATAAGTGAAGGTGAACGGATAATAGTATTATCCATTAAAAATGAATCGTTTTTAATATTTTGAAACAACAGTGCAAGACTGCTGCAGAGTTCCGAAATTTTCCGAAATCGTGTAGATTTTAATATCCATTTATGTACATACACAAAAATACACAATTCCCAAAATGTAATGTTTTTTTTTTTTTTATATACAACTTAACATGTTTTTAAATGAAACGTATTGGCATATCAAAAACGTGTATAAATAAAACATATATAATTGTTGTCACATAATAAATTATAGTATATTGTTTTGTTTAATAGATAAAATGTTTTTTTGTAAAACAACACTTTTGGAAAAAAACGATTTTATTTTATATTCTGACTTGGATATGTGGTTTATTTCCTTATGATTAGAGAATCTCTAATATAAAGATGTATTTTGGAGTTAAAGCGAATTTTGTAAGCTTTAATTTTTAATCGTGTTTTTGTAAGACGCCACCATTATGAATATTGTCAAAAGTACATAAACTTGATTTAATATTATATGTTTCATATTTTTCACAAAGAATCATCACATTTAAATATTTTATTATAGCAACCTAGACTACTATTTAATAACAATAATAATTGAAATATAGAAAACCTTAAGAATAATATTTTAGGTACGTCTCAGTTATAATGAATAACTTAAAATATTTATTTATTTTCAAATTATTATTTTAATTTTATATATAAATTAGTTTTCACTATTTATTATACTTTTTATTTATAAATTATTATCTCATGAATCAGCGGCGGTCAAATGATTTTGTCATGGGGGGGGGGGTGGCTGATTTTTTAATATTTACTACTTAATCATTAAAATATAATTTATGGTCATGTACTTCGCACTTATGTCCAGTATAATTTTTTTTAATTAAGTTAAATTAGTACTTGATTTAACACACAAGTGAGGAGTTTATGTTATTGAATATTCACGATCATATCGAGCGGGGTAATTCCCGTATATTTTGTTATATTTTGTATAAGCAACTAAATATTAATAATAATAATAACAGCCTTGTTCCTATAATGAGTCTAGAATCTAGATAATAATAGTAGGTATACGCTCACAGGCGTATTAAAAAAAAAAAAAAAACAAAATTAAACAAAATTTAATACATCAAAATATTATAGTTCAAAATATATAAATTTAATTGTTATAAATATTAAAGAAGAAAGTCACGGGGATTTATCACAATCATGGCCTAATTCTCCCCGTTTGACCGTCACCGACACGAATAATTATTGCACTTTTTATTTATAAATTAAAATTTTTAATAACTGAAGTGTCTAGTACAAACAAATGTAATGTCAACGTTGTACATCATGTGCCTCGTGTTTATTTATTAACAGTTATTAAAATTTTTACAATACCGGAATTGTAAAATCGTTTTTTATACCTGTATTGACTCGATCGACGTTGTTGAAGGCTGAGAAATTATTTTCAGGTAACCAAGCCACGATGTGATTCGTGATAACGTTCTATTCAAATTCAAGGGGGGGGCAAATGCTCTGTCTTGTCCCCCCTCTGGGCGCCCATGACTATAGAAGTCTATATGCATTGACTATAGCATTATATAGAAGTTCTTCTGAGGCACTTCTATTGTGTTCTTCATTTATCATGGATTAAACAAAACATTGTAATGGATGTATTCTTGATCAATTTATAATATATACCTTACTATAAATTATATAGTTTGACATAATGACATGAACTTATGGTATTACATTATATATTATCCAATTATTTGATCAATAATCATGGTTAAAACTGTTTGATATTTAAAATATATTTATTAATGATATACTAAACTGCTTATAGTAATCTCCGACTTGTAAATTTATCTAGTCCAGTGTTCTCTGATACAGCAACCTAGTGTATATGGCCAAATAAATAAAAATTTTGATAAAAAGTGTAAGCTCTGTCGAAAACCTTGAAAATGTAATTCACATTTGTAATTCATTTAAGTTTTACTTAAATATACAATAATAATTTATAAAAGTTTGAAGTTAAAATGATTATAAAATTTGTCAAAATCAAGAAAATTTACTAATTATTTCGTAGTTAAACATTTATAAAATATCAAATTTTTATAGGAAAGGCTTAAACATTTATTATAGACATTTTAAGTTCAAATTTCGACAGTGAGTGAGTTCCTTGATGTTTTTTTTTTATTTTAGAATGAATTGACGTTTATTTATTTTGAAGTAAGTTATAAGTATTTTAAAATATACAAGACATTAATAATTTGAAAATGCTATTAGCTTTCTTTAAAATTAAAATATTTCAAAAGGAGTGATAATTCAAAATATTATTACTGTCTATATTATTATATGATATAAGTTAAATGTCTTCCATATCGATAATGTATTATTATAAATTACCTTTATTTTGTTATTACATAATATTTACAAGGTAATAAGTGCTATATGTAATAAGTAGTTGTATTTATATACGCATACGACATACATTTATTTAATAAGTTATTAGTTTAAGGTTTAAGCAATAAATCCGCTTATATAGTCTATACATTAATAGCAGGAGACAAACAGTTTATAATAAATGTTATAATAATATAGTATTGGAATGCTGAAGTATTGAATTGGTAAAAATTCATCCATAGTCAATACATAAAGATATTATGCTCTATTATAATAATAACATTAATAACTATACTTATAAATAAGTATGAACAAATTCAAAACTAATGGCAGATGTATTGTGTTGCGACTGGTAACTGTTTTTAATGCCACAACTGAACAATCAAAAAGAGTTATAAAAATCTACGATTCTCGTATTTTAGTTTTTAATAATAGTTAATCGCTTAAAATTCATAAGATAGGTTATATTTTGAAAAAATTGCAATCATTTACTGAAATAATGTCTTCAACGTTATGCAAGTCTAATCTCATACTTATAGTGCTATGCATCGGAATAACGTTAATCCATTATTCGTCACAAGGCAATGCTAATAGTAATACAAGTAATTATTATTTTTATATTTCCAAAATTTATATTTAATTAAATTTCTCGTATTAGTTGTACTGAACAACTGTGCGACGTTAATAAGATAAACAAAATATAATCACCGGATATCGTATACAATATCAATCATCTTTGGACTATGATCATAAAAAATATATACGATGTATAATGTATTCAGTATAAGATTACGAAAAAAAAATTCTACTCGAGAAAACTGTATCACCGGTCTTCGAATTTGTTTCATCTTGGATAAATTTAGTGATTTTTTACGATATAAATGCGCATGGTTATTGCGAAATTGTACGGAACATGTAGCATTGAAATAATTTATTACCAAACAAAATAACTCATAGTGTACACTTAATAAAAACCGCATATAATATTACATTTAAATAAGAAATACGCGTAGTTTTGTTATTTAACAAATCACTTTTGTTTTTAAAAATGTCAATAACATCTTCAACAACATGTTATTCATATTTCTACAAAAATAAAGCAGGAATGCCTTTAATTAAAATAACAGCACATTGCCTAATGGGAACTCCCAAAATATCGCAGTCCAAGTCTGCTATTAAATGTATATGTGTGTAAATTCGAGAAGTCTGTCTTAAAAATAGAAATTAAAACCTAGATTATTTATTTTTTAGAAAATGATGTAGAAAATCAAACTAAAAATAATGGTAAATATTTCAAATTATAATTTTTACATACAATAATGTTGTTTATCCTGTTTAATAATCTTAGTTGTCAATTTATTTTTTACTTGACTACATAAGGGATCATACATACATATATCTGTATACATATCATATACAAAGATTGTTTAATATTTTTAATTGCTAGTATTTTTACTAAGTACATAAGATATTGCGACGAGCTAATATGACTTAGGTATTTTTATGACTTAATATATTAGATATAATTCATGCAATATAACATTTATTATGATATATTATTTTTTAAGATGTATAAACAATTTTAAATTTTAAAATACTCATAACTAGCTTTAAAATTAAAATATAATAAAACGCTTATTCGCTGCTCTAGATAATGTTCTTAACTTTAAATTGTATAAGAAGTAATTTCACTCTAATTTGAGAAATTAATATGGTTATAGTCATTATTGTGAACGTACAATTTGCTATGTTGCGAGTGGGTTAGAGAGAGATAACAAAGAGTACGCTAACATCCTCTTAACAAAGAAAAAAATTCTTTTTGGCTGTAAAAATAAAAAATACATTATGTTATGAACTGAATGATTGTGATTTCTGATATAAAAAAAGATAAACATTTTTTCTCAAATTCTATGATGTATGTACATATCACATTATGGAGATTTACTTGTAGAACTTTTAACATTTATGTTCTACGAGTGGGATCAGTATATAATTTATGTATATATATAATTATTATTTTTATGTACAATTTCATTAAAACCACAACTAAAACCAGAGGCGTTATTTGAGATAAATTTTCAGGGGGGTGGGTGGCAAAATACAAAAAATCTCTCAGTTAAAACATAAGGAAATTTAAATACAATTGTTAATTTTTTTTTTATTTGGTTGGGGTTTTAGACACTTGTTCAAACTTGTTAAATTAAAATCTAAAATAAATTCAACACAATAAAAAGCACCTTATTTATTGCTCAAAAGTTTAAATTTTAATATAATATAGTCTATAGTCATATAAGTAGTCATAAAATAATTATATTATAAGGTCTATATTTCTTTTTTTTCCTGTCAGCAAACATATCAATTACCACATCTATTTGAATGCCTTTGTGTCTATGAATATTAAGTAAAGTCACGTCTTAGTCATAATACTCATAATAATGGAATTTGACTTATAATTATAGCTTCCGCAAAACAGAAAAATAAACAAGATTAGGTCCTCAGGGGGGGGTGGTTGGCAAATGCCCCTATTGCTCCCCCCTCAAATATGCCACTGACTAAAACAGGTAGGCGTGTTGATACCACTTTGCTGTGCATTAGGTGTCGAGTAAGTCACTTTAATAGGTGTATTAAATTTGAATATTATATCACTGAACATAATATAAGAAAAACGATCCTGAGCAGAGCTAGTCTGTCAATCTAAATCACTAAGTATATTTAATGATATGTTTTTTGATATAAGTACCTATTAAAGTTATTTATTTTACTCAAAATTATTTAATTATTATAATAATATATATTTTTACCACACTATAGCTGTCGCCGTGCACTTCGATGTCCGTAAAAAATGCCACCTTATACTGGACTTTTTGAAACTTATTTCATCATTAACTTGATATTTTCGACACCCGACGGCCCTGACCCACCATCATGCATTACGGCTCGCCAGCGCTATTATCTACTTTGTTTAGGATTCTTTCTGTTTTTTTTCTTATTGTTGGCTAGTAATGGTCGACAAATACAGACATTATGGTCGTTAGTTCATACAAAAATTTCATCGAATAAGTAATTTCAGTTTTTCACAAATTTTTTAATTTTTCAAATAATTTTTCCAATTTATTTTCTATAAAAATCTAATTAGGACTAGGTATTATAAGGATTTTTTTTTAAAAAAATGAGCCAATCGGTCCATCAATTTTTAAGTTATGTACCTATTAACGAGTGGTATTTCATATATATATATATAGGTTATATCATTGTTATGCACTTTTTAGTTAATAATACCTTACAGTAAATTCCTTAAAACAGTGTGAATAAGGTCAGGTTAGGTCATAGTACGAGTACATAAAGATAATATTTTTAAATTAGTTGTATAGACTATAGGTGGTAAACTGCTAAAATTCACAATATACTTAAAAGTACCACGAATAATGATTTTGAATTATAATAAAATAATTAATATCGTTAAAATATCTATATTTTTTATCCAAATTTTAATTACAAATATATATAAAATGATTAGGTTTGTATATTTTTTTAGTTTCAGTATACGAAATATTTATGAGGAACATTATATTATGTTTTTATATTTTAGCTATACAAATTGAATATTTTACACATTTTTTATTATAAAATATTTATGGTATGTACAATTTCGTGATTTTAAAGAACTTTGTAAAAGCTTGTGACTAATTCTAATTTTTATGTAGATAAGTATTAGAACAATAATTTATGTGAGAATAAAACAATTTTTATGAAATAATTTTCAAATCATTTTTTAAAAATTTTAACCTAGTGGATAATTTTTAATCGACATTTATAGAAAAAATCGAAAAATGTTTATGACTGAAAGATAATTATATAGGTTATTTACATGATTTTTAATAATAAATTAGACATTTAAATACACTGCGCATTAGAATCATATATAGTTTAATTTCCATTACAACTTTTGTAACTAAAAAAATACTATTAATAGATATTGTTAATTTTAACTCTTAAAGCTTACTTGATTCGTAAAAATTTTCGAAAATGTTTATTTAAGGATATTGGAAAAAAGTAGGCATGAACTAACAAATTTTCACAGCTGAAATTGTTTACCAGACTATTTCTATACTATGATCTACGTATCACGTGTCTTTATAAATAATAAATATTTTATGTATTATTGAGACAAGTGGACGCAAACAATTAAAATACGAAATTCTATTTTTAGACATGAAAAGTGTAGGTGAAATGGATTTTGTGTCCAAGTTAGTGTCGTGTATTGGTACACCAAATATTTTTGATTACCAATATAATTTCTTTTTCCTAAAAATATTGATCTACATTCCACAGTTTTATATACATTTTCAGGAGACAACGATGAGCACAAAGGTGGTGACAAAAGTGTTATAACGGTATGATATTATATTTTTTTTCTAATTACACGTTTTTTCCCAAAATATTAATCTATAGCTTTAATATTTTTTTAGAATGGGAAAACAAATTCTAAATCAAAATCAACCAATCAAAGTAGATGCAATTATTCTAAATATATTATTATATTTATTATTTATTACGCATTGTTTTATTTCTGATTTATTATTCCATTTATTTTCTTAAACATTTTTAGAGCTCGCCAAGAAGAAACCACCAACTGCTTATGATAAAAATGCTGCAGACAATGCATTATTGAATTACCTAATTAGCAAAGAATTGAAGAAGTAGAACTACAAAATGTGTGAATTTTACTTATCTATCAATAAAGTCTATTATTTATGATTATACAATAAAACAATATATTATTATATTGATAATGCTTCAGGCGCAATTATGGATTAAATGTTAAATGATCCTCGTTTTTGTGAATTTAAATGTTTTCATTTGTTTAAAAAATAAAATATTATGTTAAATCTACAAAATATTGTTATTAAGTAGGTATTATTATACCGCCGTTTGTGATGTGATTCGTAACCTAAATCCATCTACGTCAACTGTTTAGGTAGGAATCACCATCACATGTATTAAGTAAAATGACCAATATTTTACTTAAAACCATCAAACGCTCACTCCCTTTATCAAAATAATATTTTAAATGATAATAGCTAATAGAGACCCCAGTGGGAGAATTTCAAGTCTGTTAATACTCAAAACCAAATAGTTTTTCATAATCTTATCCGAAATCAGCCCCCCAATTTCAACTTGGTATAACAAATAAACAATATTCAAAAAATAAACTACAAAAAGACTCTTAATATAAAAATATCGCTGACCAATTGTTTTCTGGACTTACTACATGGGAGTAAGCGACTTAGCATTTATCCTTGTCACCCCGTTAGCCGTTGCCCATTTAAATTACCCCTCTTATGGGGTTCAAACTTTGTTCAATTTGTACTACACGGCGATCCTTTTCTACCTTTATGTGTGCATTTGTCGATTATTTTAAAAATTAATAACTTGATTGTTAATTAACTTATACAATTTGATAAAGGCGTTAAACCTGAATCTGAACCATCCAGTGACCCACCTAAACACAGATAATGCGAATGTCTGAGGTTTGTTGTATGTAGCTTGAAATAGGGAGAGGGCAACTTTAAGAACATCCCATTAGCCAGGGGTCGGCAAACAGCGGCTCTTTCGATCTTAAGTTGCGGCTTTTTAGGTCCATACGCAAAAATAAAAACTATTATATGTATAAAATAATAAATATTATTTTTATTACATATTTGTTGCTTTTAAGAATATGAAATACCTGCACAGGCCATCACAATCAACTAAAATTAAAACTGTGTACCAAACTTTCCAAATGCATGCAAAGCCAACGCTCCCATATTGATGTAACGATATAACTGTCTTTTATTCAATAACTGTATTATTTATTATTATAGCTAAAATACTTGAATATGTTCTGTGCTAAAAATATTTGTATGTTTTTACACGAATAAATATTATTTTATGTATAAATTTGTTTATTTTAAATCAAAAATCCATTATCTATGTACAAGCAAATATTAAAATATTAAAACAGAAATTTTTTGTGGCTCTTTAAAAATTGGAAAATTATGTAAATTGTATCTTTTGTCTCCACTGTCTCAAAGGTTGCCGACCCCTTCCATAAACAGTTACTAGAGTCATTTAGAAAGTAAGTTTACAACATGTATGTATAATTATAAAATGCTTATATTTTAATGAAACTTACAGGATATGTTACAAATGTAGGTAATTAACTATTTTTCAAGATAGGTAATCGCTTTTATGTTCAATCTATTTTTCGATCGGGGCCCGGAGGACAAGCTTTTATATACCCGGATCGTAGACTTTCCTACCAACTCCTTCAGTCAGTTCTCCACCGTCTGCTTAACATCGTTGTTGTTGGAACGACGTTCCTCACTCAGAAATTCTTTCAAATTAGTGAACAGATGAAATCCTGATAGTGCTAGAACGAGTGAATAAAGAATGTGATCGATGATGTTCCATTCGAATGAAGTGAGTAGATCTTGAGAAATCCCCGCCGTGTGGGGCTTGGCGTTGTTGTGAAAAGGACACGGTTCAACATCCCTCTTTGACGGTTTTGAATGTTTTTCCTTAGAATTTTTAGAGTGTTATAATACGTTGTTAATTGTACTAGAAATATTTTCATTAAATTTAACAATAAGGAACATTCAATTTTAAACAGATATTATTGGTCGGTACTCGGTGTTTTGTAGTTCTTAATCGTAAGAAAACCAACCTTGTCGCCAATAGTATTAATAGATAAGTAACTTATATGACTATATGCTTGTTAAGTCATAGCACTCGTAACCTATACGATTCATGCATAAATGCAACTGCATAGCAACATCCAAGAGTTAGTTGGCGTTTAATCGTTACGGGCGAAGTTTACATTCACACTAATACATCTAATATACTATTATGTTTCGATTCTATACACTTTTATTTTTTAAAAACTTGTATAAACTCGACTTATGGCCGTGAGCGCCGACAACGAGTTGTAGCACCCGCGTGTATATTATATATTATACTATACACAGCAAGGCACGTTAGTTTCCGAACGTAATTACAATTCCGATCAAAGATGTGTGGTGTGCGCGATATAACATTTGTCTCGAGAAACGCGTTTCGTTAATAAAACATTATATTAAATGATATGATATTATTTTAGTGGAATGGACATGAATGCGTTACGGTGCGGCGGAGGTAGCAGTGGCGGAGAGACAATGAAAGGGGCGTTTACGGCAAGACCGTTTTTCGTTTAATTAGTTTCAAATTAAATTATAAATCAAACGCACGCGACGTTATTTAATTGGAAAGAAAACTAAACGGCGGCATTGCCTCCCGGCGATCACATACCTACATATATAATTATATACATTCGATTGGTTTAATACTATATATGTTAGGAATTGTTGAAGGTACGTGTATAATTTACATTGCAGATAGTTCAGGCGAATGAAAATCGGCAATCGCACACAGTTTATAATAACACCTCACAGTGTAATAACGATTTGTATAGACGAATTAAAAATATTATCGGAATGTTTGTGTAAACGGTGGCGGCTTAGGTCGTATGTACACGAAGTCCCATACTCGTTTTTACCCATAACCGACTTCAAAACACTACCAAATAATATTATTGTTAATTTACTTTCGCTAACTAAAAATCTTTCATTTTTGTGTAAAGTATTAGTTTTATTGGGAGGACAAAATATATTTAGCTTTTTATCTTACCAAATGATAACAAATAATTTCAAGTATCGGACGTAGGTCGTAGGATAAATGGTATAATCCATGTCAGTCTCAGTAAAGACGACTTAAAGGTTTATCTCGTACTCATCCTATGAGCTGTAGTATGGACAATGTATTAGGTAAGTATTAGGTATAATTTGTCGATAATGTCTAATAATGTGTGACTTGCATGTACAGTGACATTATTATTAGTTGTAAAATTAATATTATCATCATGCAGTCTGTTGGGTTGCCGTTCGCCCTCAAGTTTACGTATAATATTATGCGTGTATTGCAGATAAATAAATGCAGTAAATTTAAAATTGTACTTACTTCCGCGGTGATAGCGGGCTAATTGGAAATTAATACGTAACATATTTTTATCCAACATAATACTACATGCCAGTGAAAAATGATTTTGAATAATAATAATTTCAATCATTTAAAATTTACTCTTTTTTTAAAAAAGAATTATATAGTACTTCGGTAAATATGGCCATTGACGGAATTAAATTTCATATTATGTTTAGGTACACATGATTTTACATTGTGTACATACCAATTATATAATTTATTAATTAACTTAAACTTAATAATAAAGGTTATTACTTATCATGTATTCTAAGTGGTTATCGTGTAAGGCTTCAGAAAGAATGTTGGATATTCCTGCTGTTTGTCTCTCCGTTTAGAATGTACGGCATTCGGATATGCGTTTAATCGTAACGAGTTGGCGGTATACCACAACTGGTGCAAATAGGGAGGTCCTCTCTCTTTATCGTCGAAGTGTGTCCGATTCGAAATCTATATTGATGGATGTTTCTATTTTTCTTGTGATACATCTAGTGGTGATGGCCATAAGTGGATGGTATTTTTAATTACATATTTAATTCGGTTGTTCCTTGAAACCAAAATTTAACCTTTTCCACACAAAAACGCGAATTTTATTCTAATGGTTCCAAATTTGTATTTATATATTCATGGCTTGAAAACATTGTAAAGGTTATTAATACTTATTCTAACAGTGTTTGACCACAATATTTTAGTGAATATTAAATTGACGGTTGGCTTCTTCGGGCCGTCTCAATGCTATAACTAGTATAACTTATAAGTATCCAACACGTTGTTGTTGATTTTCCGGTCGTACGTTTGATATCTACTTGTACATAATATTAGTCAATTAGTGTACCAAATGATATACGTACCTTCCTGCAGTCTGTTTTCGGTCTCACTAGTTTATACGACGTTGTATAACATCGCCATTCGCCAATATAATATTCAAGTTCCTCTGTTTGTGTAGTACTCGTGTATACATAGTGTAACTCGTCTATTTGACATTATTGAATTTGTACTATTATCGGATTTGTCAAATAGACGAGTTACGCCCTATATATAACAATACTGATAATAGTAGATACGTGCTAATATGCTATTATATATATATATATATATACACACACCGTGAGTCACAAATATGAATATGTTTGCGAGTCACGTGCCCATATGGATAATTACAATGATATTGTTAGTTAAAATGTTTATAAGCACATTTTATAAATTTATACCAAAACAAATTAAAATTCATAATAATAATAAGTAAATTTTGATTTTATAAATAAAACGCGAGCCGCATGTTCTAATTGTGAGGAGTCAAAAACGGTGGCCCATAGTTTCCCGTACAAATTGCATAATACACTTATACACCTACCACCTACACAATATCGTTTTCGGGTTTAATCATATGATGTTTTTTCTCTCTTTGTAGTATAGCCTACACACGATACACTCACGCATATAGTAATATGAAATATTACGAGTGAAAAATATTTCGTTTCGTCGTCATTGTCGGTGAGGGTAGTGAAGGTGGTGGTGGCGGTATACGCGGTTAAAAAGCGGCACTATTAAAAATCAATAAATATCGTTCTGGCTGCTGTCAGCGGTAGAGAGGCTGTAAATCATCGTACGCGAGCATCTGTCACCGTTTGCCGGGCCGACCGGACAATCGTTTTTATACTTACATTATATATACATTTTTAGTTGGCGGCCACACGATGCCTACGTGCACATATATGAATCTTTGTCGCAGTATGTGAACGATAACAATAAACGGTTTTTTTTCTCTTACAACGATATAATAATATAATAGGTACGTACCCACTAGGTATGCGCAATATGTATATTAGTGTGAAAACCCGGCGTTTCGGAAAAAATCACACCTAGCAAATCATCCGTATACTGTGTAACGATGACACGGTACATATTCACGTACGGGTATAGATATTACATGTTATTATACATGTAATATACTATAATATACTTAGTTGACGTCTTGCACGACGTTACCCGTAACTAAATATTAAATGCTTATAGATTAAACCATATAGTTTATCTCATATTAAACGGCATAGATTTTAACACAGTTATTTCGGTCGTCTTGATCGAGTATAAAATACAGGTTTTAAATGATATCCGATTATAATTACTATTTTATTTTGTATAAAATGTCAGCCATATACAAACAAAATAATCTACGTTTTTCGCAAACCAACAAATTCCATGTTCTCTTTTTAAAATGCAAAAGTTAAAAAATTGGCTTAGAGGTACACATCCACAGGTATAGGATTGCCTATGTACCATATTTCAGGACCAATAATGAGCGTGAATGTGTGAGATAGACTTGAATCCACTTGGTTGTAGATTGCTTACACGCGTACGTTGTAAATATATACAAACATAGACTTTTTTTTTATTAATATATATTATATTATAATCAATATCATTGTACCTTGTGTGCTTTTCGATCGCACTTGCCAACTTTTCCGCAATAATATCTCTTGTATAACTCGTATAAGTATGTGATTTCATCACTTGGTTATTAGGTACATTATAGTATTAATTTTTATCCGATAATATACAGGGGCCGATTTTCAAGAATAAATTATAAAATAAAAAAACGAATAAGAATTATTTATATTTACTTGTCATTTATTATTTATTATTTTTAAATTACGTCCTTAAGATGATCAAGCAATCTTCTAGTCTACTTTGTATGTTTTCCACTACATGGTGTATCACTTCCAAAAGTGTACTGGTGATTTCTTCTTTATTTTTTTTATTTTAGTTAGGTTACACTTTACTTTTTAAAACCCTCGCGAAAAGAAGTCACATGTCGTCAGGTGATCGAGGTGGCCAATAAATAACAGAATATCACCATTTTCAAGGAATATCATATAATATCATATAATTTATTTGAATGAAAAAGGCTAGCGTTTGTTTGTATGTATGTACGTGTAAGCAATCTACAGTCAAGTGGAATATGCATCTACATATTGGCATATTACAGTTCATGGATATATTGAATACTGAAGAGGGCGTCATACAAAATTATCGTGTCTCTAAGAATGTGATTTAGTGATTTATCGAGGCGTTTAAGTATTCGTAGAATAATTTATAAGTATAGAAAAATATTTTAATCGTTGCAATGGTCCTAAATGAAAATTGTAGAATATGAGAATCGTATATATTAGAATATCAGATGTCAAGTGCTTATATTTACAGTATTAGCGAACAGCAAACATTCATAATTTTGTAATATTTTAATAACACATTATACAGTGTGTAAACGCTAATTTCATACTGTACATATCATATTACCATTATTCTATTGAACTTTCGTTCGTATGTTATACTCTTCAGTTCTTCACTATCGAATTTTGATATTCACATACCGACGTGTACCTAACACGATCAGTGAATCTATGATTAGCATACGACACGTAATTTTACGATACACAATCAAATATAATTAATATGTATACACTACACAGGGACATGGTCATTGAACACTTTGTTCTTTATCTATTATGTCGTACAGTTTTAGATCAATCAATCTCAAAATGTCTTATTGACTGTACGGACAGAGCGCACATGGTTCGCTGTGAATACTGCACGTTTATATAATATATACACATGATATTATATCATATTATTGTATGTCGCGGGACTCGATACGTTTTCGAGCAGCAGAAATCCCGTTCATACAATCATATACCGGTCACACACGATTCCGTCGCCACCGCCGAGACTCGCGAATAAGCCGAAGAAGTAACATGTCATTACGATAGAAAAAGGCAATTAATTAGCCACGACACGTAGGCAGGCGTGTTTTGTTTTTCCCACCGTATGCGCCGCTGCTTGAGTGCTGCTACAGAGGTATAGTCTTTTACTGTACGAGGTAATAGCAAGCTGCAGACACAATAATAAATATTATTGTTATTACTATTATTGCAATGGTCGAACACGTAAACAGCGATAGGCGAGCCAGCTCGTTTTCAGATCGCTAATCGTCCGCGTGCTTGTAAGTACGAGTATAGTGTGTTGTACTTTTATAGGCGTACACGCGCGTATAATATAATATATTATGTATAAATACTAATTACCCAGCCGCTGGAATTCATGCGCATTGTAATAATCATAATAATGCTGGTACTTATCGTCATGCATATTATATAATATATTTATATTTTATGTACAATATTTACATATTATATCTGATGACTGGTAGAGTGGTAGGGTTAGGGACTTGTATGGGAGTTAGCACGTTTTTCAATAATTATTAAATTTTAATATTATTACTAAGGACAGGAATCCGAAAACACCGTTTTTCATAGGCGGGTTAGTACCTATAGTATATATGTATATAATACAATATACCTACTTTTTATGAGTAGTGAGTATAGTATATTCGCAGAGTTGCTGAAAACTGCAATCGGAACAATAAAATTCACAGGCGCGATGACGTGCGGTTATTGTGTGCCAAAGATCGCAATCGTCGCCATATTATATATTATTTTATATTAATACACACACACACACATATATATATATCGTTTCTACGATTTATCGATCCAATTAGCCACGCGCTGTCACACAGAGTAACTTTCTTGTCGTCTTCTCATGGGCTTCTCCTTCCGCTCGTCGCAGCCGGCCGGCCGGTCGCAGTCTGAATATTAACGTACATTACAAGACGGTCGTGTATCATCTACCTACGGCTAATGCCTTGGACCGGCCATACAACAATAATATAATATGTTTTATGTTGTGCACAATATAATAATATAATAACAATAACACATAAATTATTCGTATAATCGTTTCGTGTACCTATCCACGATATATACCGTTGGCTGGGTATGGGTCGTGGCCATTAATTTTTGTACACATTTGTTAGGTACCTTGAGTTCGGATTTTTGACCTTAGGTATAAATCACAAAAATGTTATGAATTTTAAACTTCAAAATTCTTTGCAAAGAAAAAACAAATTAGAAAAATCGATAAAAATATAAAATACAAACGGTATAAAAAAAAACCTAGTAGGCTAATAATGCAGCGGCATCCGAATTGGATCCAATATCTGAAAATTGACATTCGCATTGGTTACCGATAAAACACTCACTTTCGAAAAAGGTGAAATACAATCTAATATAATAGTCTGTATATAATGGGAAGGAAAATTGAAAATGCTTTGACCCGATAACTCGAGAACCAACTCAGATACACCCTTTGTAACAAACCGGGAACCAATTCGAATACGCCGAAATACCGGATAATGCATGCAATGCGTATTGTAATAGCGACGGAACATGGTCGCACGGGTAATATGGTTATTAGTGAATGTAGTAGCCAGTAGGTAATGAACATGGCTCGGAAGTTTATGCGCTAAATAATATTCAAATATGCACCTACAGACCTACATATGTGCTAAAAAAAACATCATGATATGTGGTATAATATGCAGTAAAAATTTGGAAAATATGCAAAAATATACAATTGTTATTGAATAAAATACAATTAACATAAATTTCACTTAAAACTGTTTAAAAGAAATAGTAATTAATTTATGCTTCTGTATTTTATAACACAGTTTTTTCTTTTTTTTTTTTTAAGGTTTATGTTGATAATAATTTATTAAAATAATAGTGTTGGTGTCTAAATTTCATATAATTATGTTTTCAGTAGCCACAGAAAACACTTACAAATTAAATAATTACACAATAATCCTAATCACTAAAAATATTACAACCTAATATTCAAAACTTAGAAATAATACATTTCTATGTATTTACTATGACCTAACTGTCGTTATTTAATAATATTAATTAACTAGTTATTTGTATTAAAATATAATAATAGATCAAAATTCTATTGTGTCTATAATATGAGTAATAATTTGAACGCTGGTCTTTATGCACTAAAAAGTATCAAAATATGCCATATAATAAGCAGTAAAAATCGTTAAAATATGCAAATACCTGGGAAATATGCAATAAATAATCAAGAAAATTTGTATTATTTACATGACAAATTTTTCAATATCAATAGAAAAATTAATATTGGTACTTTTATTTAAATATTTTAAAAAAATTACTATAAATTTGCAATTTTTTTATATTTCATTTGTTATTAAAATGAATAACCATGTGCACTTCTAATTAGTCATTTTTCTTATATACAGAGAACGACTGTTCGACGTTAACCGAAGTAGTTGGGACATATTTGAAGCAACTATGTATATAGTATAAATAATAATAGCTTGAATTGTTTCTTTTATTTCATCAACTATTAAAATGCTTTTTTATAATGTTATATTTTGAGTTTATAGTTTATTGCTATAACTAAAAATTTCAAATGAGCCTATATAAAATGTTAATTCGTTGACAACATTACCATATTTAGATTATATCTAGGACTTTTTTAATTTTTAATTTTTCTACTTGATAAAATTTTATTTTATACCTTTTTTTAAAAATTTTGCTTTAATTCAATGCAATGTATTTCGATTTCCGTAAAAAAACGCAAAACTACTCAATAACCATTAAATATGCAAAAATATGCAAAAAAATATTTCGCCAGTAATTCCGAGTTCAAAGGAGAAGTTTTCATAGTTCAAACTATTGTGATTCGTAAAGATTACCCACTGACAAAAATGGGTAAAGGAAAAAAAATATGCAATTACATAGAAATCCACGCTCTACTAATAATATATAATAATTTTAAGAATCTTAATAAAATAATGTACCCCTAGAACAAGACAGTCACATCCCATAATATTTATAGTTTTGAGAAAAATCGATTTGAACTTTGAATCTAAGATATTTTAATGAGTTTTTTACTTATGCGTTTGAAATTAAACACTTAAATACTTGCAATCATACTTTACAATATTAATTTTTCAAATATTATGAAATTCACTCTTAAACCCATAAATTTAGACTTGAGGCCATTTACAATTTTTTAAGCAAATGCAAGACTGTTATATTTTGAGATATGACTGTATTGCATACAGGATTTTAAATGTCCACTTATTAAAATATGGCAGAATTAAATTTAAGCCTAATGATACACTGTCACAAATTGTTATAAAATGCAATACTACCACAACTCTAAATATTGTTGTTTTGCACTCAACATATCACACGATAATTAGTTTTTATTCAGTGCAAGAACGCCACAAGTCGAAATAAGGAAGTTTTGAATTTTGACTTCAGTGATAATTTGGAAAAATTAAAATAAGTATACTTCCATAAAGTAAATATGGCTTTCATGCATTAAAAATTAGACAAAATTTAAATAATCCAATAGTGACGCATCTTTATAGTATCTAAATGAAAAATAATATTGAATGTGGCATTCTTGCATTTTATAGAGTTTATTTTTCTCTATTTAACACCAGTCATGATTCAAAATTAACGAATTGTACAAATAACAATTATGAAATTCGTGAAAAAATTAATAATTGAATAAAATGCGGCAAACGATAATACTTTGGCATAATGAAAATTTTAAAATCAAAACTGCTGTCACATAAGTAAAAAAAAAACTCTCGTATCATAGTTATCTATACGGTCAGTAGTCACATACAAGAGTGAAACACGGTCACTGTTTATAAAGGAGACAGCAAGCGGATAATGACCTTCAAAAAGAAGATACTGAGATACTTAATATACATAGGTATCATGATAAAACGCAGTTGCAAACTTGTGAGAGAAGAAAAAAATCAGACAGAAGGTCTGTATATTTAAAAAAAATTGACAGATTAAAAACTATTTTTAGACATTAGAATTATCGAGTTTATAAAAAAAATCTAGCAAATGTATATTTTACACTGTATGCAAATAAATTGGTACGTATATAAAATGCTTTATGGCTACTGATTAATTTACTTCGACAGTAAGTTAATAACTACGAGAAAATTAGATACAAATACCAAAATAATTTTTACCTGCCGACATAGTTGAACAACAATTAATCAAAATTGGTTTTAATTATATAATTAATTATAGTAAATAATATCATAATATATATAAACATTATTTTTTTATTTTAAATATCGATATTGGCCACAACAATGTATAAACCTAAAATCATAGATCATATGAAATAACGTATAAACCGTTATTGAAATTTAACAATAATAATTAAATCGTAATTAAAACAATTAAAAACTGTAAGCTAAGCATAAATGCTTTTTTTTGTAAAAACAAATTACACAATAAATACTTAGTGTCAAGAACTGTACATTATTATGTACGGCCAACGAAACACAAGGATGATGTATACCTGCGTAACAGTAAACATTTCTCCGTGTTATGAAAAGTGCGATAATATAAATAGCGCATTATTCATTGAACGATCCCTGGAAACAAAACAATTGTACAATAGTATACATTAAATAATAAACATTTTATTTTTATTTTCAATAATATTATAAAAAATAATTTTCATTACTTACAGATACACTTCTGTGACAATCAAAATCAACCATAATAACAGCCACTCCATGGCTCGCATTGTTGTTGGCGGAAGCGATCCAAAAAGTACTCGACTTTTGAAAGGTAATTACTACATGCTACTTTGGAAATATCTCTATAAACGTATAACGCTAAAGACAAATAATGTATAAGATAAAATTAACATTTATAATTTTATAATAATTTAATTATGTGAGCTTTTTTCAACTTACGTTTATCCAAATTCGTATTGGAATAATTCGTATGCTCTTTGCCATTGCTCTAAACAATTTAAAAAAGTATTTATAATTATTATATTCTAATAATATTATGAATATTGTTTAAGATAACATTAAAAAAAAAAGTTGATGAATTGTCGATAACATTTTTTCATTAATTATCGGAATGTAATACACTATGACTTATTTTGAATGAATTGAAATACAATAGCTTGCAATTCTGTTTACAGTTAATGTTTATGGTTTCTACTATATATGTCCTCATTCCGTTTTGTTTTCCAATCGAAATGCTCTATACAAATATATTAAATGCCGAACATCTTATATAAAAACATTATTTTATTGACCATATTATTTTATATCAAATCCTAGTTATAATAATATACATACTTTGTTTATGTTTAAGTTTTTCGGAAAATGTAATAAAATCTTCGGTGCAACCTTTTTCTCCGATTTCAAGGTTTTGTCTACAAAAATATTCGTTGGACTAATTGACTATTATAGCTAGAACCACCCCAAAGCGGCGAAGTAATCATAGTTTCAGCAGTTTGTAACTGATTGCAAACTTCAAAAAAATCGCCAACTATAAATTGTATCTTGTGATACACTTTATACACTTTTGCATTCTTCTTCAATAAATCAATTTTCGCTGGGCCAATATCGATTGCTTTAACTACATTTTTAAAACGATTTTAATAATAATTATTCAATTACTACTTGATTAGGAAAAGTGTTTATGTTATTTTGGAAAGAAAAGACAATAATATTAACATAAAGTAATAATATTAATAATATAATATATAAATAGAATAATAATATAATGATATTATCATAGTATTATAATTTATAATAATATATTTTTTCAGTACTCAAGTCGCAAACTTTGTCAAGCTGGATGATATTTTCCCCAGCTCCGCAAAATAGATCTATAACGATCTTCATCCCCACACATTGGTTTGCAATATGCGTACTAATGATTTTCGGGAAAACTGGGTAAAAACTCCCTTTCTTTTCTACCGGAATGCACGATATATCATTTCGGGGTTTGTTATACCCATCTTCGGCGATATGACTCGGTAGACCATCTTCTACAGCGGCTTTGGATTGTTTCCATACGTTCTCCAAATTGTCCATCTTTTCAAGATGTTTCAATTGATCGTGAAAACAACTGTAAAATGGAATATTACAAGCAGTTACTTTACAAAATGTGATTTTTTCGAATATTATTGGTTGTTTGAGCAAAAGTTAATACGTAATTTTTCAACAACGTGTCGATGTAAATCGATTGCAAGTATGGATATTATATTTTGCGGTGAATGTTTTATATAGTTTTAAAGTATATTATGCATTACTACTATATAAAATAATATGTATATTAGGTAATTACTTAGAATTAACAAAATATAATGATGGTTTTATGGTGATGGTACACTCAGTGGTATGCAACAGTTCCATTCGTTTAACGTTTCCGGCCTCCTCGCCGGTATGCTGGACGCACAGAAATCGTTTTGAATTGCTTAATAAACGACGTGATATTCTTTGTAAGATGCAAAATATTAGCAAACAAGAAAAAAACACTAAATGCCATATAATAAGACTAAATATATATTACAAATCATTTTTGGCTATTATACGTATATATTACTGTAAAAATATGGTTACCGCTCATAATCGTTTATTTATTTATTTTTTTGTTTTCGTCCTTTGTTTCTAGTGTTTCTACTTTGTAAAATTTTGTAGGTCACATTCGGATATGTTTTGGGTTTCATATTGCAATTTTTATATTGGTTTTTAATGTTGTCTAGTAGAATCTTAGCTAAGCTCTTTAAATTTAGTGCTTTAACTTATAAATCTAAAACTAATGTTTATAAAATAAATTTTATTTGTTTTGAAAATATTAGTTACGTGATGAAAATAATTATTTCTTGAAACTGAGTATAATTCTGGGAGATAAATAATTCACACACATATGATATATTTTTACTACAATTATTTTTTAACTTGGGGTATTTTACACGAAGTTCAAAAAAATATAAACAACTTATTATAAGGACACATATTTGAATATTTCATCCCAAATATATTTAATAATATTGATCTCAAAATTTGATTACAAAAAGAGTATCAAAATATGTGAACTGATACCTATACTATTATTTCAAGATTTAAAATATTTAAATTTAAACATAAATAAATAGATTGAAATTTAAATATAAATACATAGACCTTTTTTTTTAAAATTTATTATTTTGTGAATACTTCTTTATACTTGAACGAAAAATGTTTATTAATTTATTTAATAATAACATACACATAATAAGTATACTAAAACTTAAATTTTTTTTATAATTGCTTGCTTTTCATCCAAAACAATTATCTACAATCGCTGCTTGATCAAATTATATACTTCACCTACTAGGCCATAATAATGTACAAATTAACCAGGTAAATTACGAAATAAACGGTTTTTACACAATGTTTTTACTTTGTATCCAAAGTAAATGTGCAGTACTCGCCTTAACCGTAAGATATAATATATTAAATATCTATTTAAGTTTATTTAAATTCAACAGTAGTTTTGGAAACACATAAAAATATCTTTTGCACTATGATTTATGGTGTATAGTTACTATATTTATACGGTTATTATTACCTATATATAATTTATATAATGTGTTATCGATTCAAATTCAGCTATGTAGAATGGTTAAGACATAAAGACACCCAATGTGTTTATCGCAACAGTTATTATAATAATCTACTCGGATGGACGAGAAAGTCTGTAACTTATAGGTACTCGCTTAGAAATACATAGAAGTATTACTTACTTTTAAGTACACACAAATGTCATAAATTCAGTAGTGTAATAATGATGTAGCTATTACTATAATACTGTACACATATTTATGTGTACCTACTGTGCTTATTTAGTAGCTATACTTCCCCAATCTATACCTATGCATTTTTTTGTGTTTAAAAAATAATACATACTTCTTCTCACGCGCTTTTTATCAGTTTGCCGTACAATACATATTATGTGATACATACACGCGTTTGGTAATATATATATATATATATATATATATATATATAATATACGTTATTGTTATAAGTTTGCACGGCTTTGAAATTAGAATTTCGTGATTGTGGAAATGCGCACGATTCGGAGTCTGTTGCATGTTTTTTTTATTTTTTTTTTTTTATTAAGTACGGTGAATAAAAAAATGAGATAAAAGTATTCTATTACACGAACAACAATGGCTTACATTATAAATACGTATAATATATAATAAATATTCTTCGCCGTACGTTATATTATATTATATTCAAGTAGAAAATAATTTTGCCACCGCCACGCGTGACGACTGACGGTATTGAATTTACTATAATATAATGTTAGAAATTCTAGTAGAATTTATATACTTAACGGTAGTGTGACGATTACATAATATTGTTAAAACGTACAATATTGCATTATACACGAGATTTATGAGACCTCCGTACTCCATACATTGTTAATATGATCAAATATAAATAAGCGGTATTATATTGCAAGTACGACCGACGGGCGATTAGCTGTTTTTCTAAGATTTCAATCGGAATATTTTTTTTTCAGTTCTTAAAATATTTCATAATGTTGTATTATGATTATGTAAAATAGTAACCCCCTTGTATACGGTATCAACTGGTAACACACGTAATGTTTTAAAATTTTCTCCAGTTGAACTTCCTGATTATGTGAAGAAAATTATACGAAATGTATTAAATTTCTATATATTTTCATAAAAAAAAATTTCGCGTTTTATTAATATGTTTCGTGTTGATTATACAATTATAATAATATGTGCGTCACCAATATTTGAATATCAAATAGATATGTATGACACTATGACACGATGATCATCTCTTCATGTCAATGGATATTGGATCATCTATTTTACCTCAAACCACGAGTCCACAATTGTAATGAAAATTTATATTTTTATCCTCGAACAAGAAAAAGAATACTCTTTTTCGATCCAATAGATGGCGCTTACAGTGTGCGTTTTACTCATATAAGACGTGGGCAGGACGTCGTGTAGCGAACCTACTACTACAGGCAGGATAATAATATTATTAGGTATGTATAATAAATTAATAATTATTATAGAGGATCAATGCAGGTTGGCCATTTTTCCATACATTTCCCGGTATATCCGTTTTCGTTTGTATGATATTTTTATTACGATAACCGTAAACCGTTTCTACGAGTCTCATAAACCATAAACTATATAATACATATACATATACATATTTTATTCACGAGCACACACATTACGTTCAGTTTATCGGATTAGCGTCGTCGTATTAAAGTCGTGCTTTGTCGTAAACAAATGTATGAATAAATAATAATAATAATAATAATATATCGTATATTATACGTGCACGATATATACACTTTATAGGTCATCCGGTAGCCGAGGGTTTGCGAGTGGAGGTGGACCTGCTATTAACATAATGACGTGACGGTGGCAAAATATAATAATAACCACTGTACGTCCACCCCCCCCCCCCATTCACCCCCCACCGACGCAGTGTCGTCATAAATATAAAATAGGGGTATTATATAATACGTATTTGGCTACTGGTGAAGAGTAGGTACTACGGGTGGCGGCGGGACGACGATAAACAAGGATTGGGTCGAGGCAATTTTTGAAAAGGGAAATTAGTGTTTTCGGTAGAACGGATATTTTCCACGTAGTATAATGTTACGAAAGAACCCTCGGGCGGTCGGCCGGAGGTGGAGAGGGCCGAGCGTGTACACGACTATCTTTCATTTACGCCCGACTTTTCTTATTCCAATTTCCCGAACTGTCTCTCTGCCGCTGTGGCACACCCGAGACGGCAGGGTCGGTGGCGGGCGATTGTCGGGGTGGTATGGCGGTGGAAAGACTCATTTTCTGATAACGCGTTTAACCCCCTACACTTCACAACACCATCCCAAAACTACCCTCTTTGTCGTCTTCGTCCTTCCCGCCGCGGCCAACGGTCGTCTCGTCTCGTGTGTATATATAGTATATTATATTTATATACATATTATGTATGATACATATATATACAATGTGATTACGCCATTATGTTTCGACGCGTTCCCAGTTATTGTTATTATTATTATTATTATTATTATTATTACTATGATTATATTCGGCGAGCGATACATCCGGTGGTGGTGGTGGTGGCGGATATAGATGAGGACGAGGAGAAATGTTGACGACGTGATTGCGGGAGAGAGGAGAGGGTAAAAATGGTTATATGTATATATAAATGAACGTGCAAAAACGTACCTTTTCCATCGGCTGTGGTGGAGGTAGGTGCGTTGGGTAGAGGTGTATATAATGACGTTGTTAGTAAATGAAATGTTACCGCGCGCTTTTATATACACCCGTCGCCGCAGACTGTGTTCTTCTTTCATTTCCGAGGGCGTACACTAAACAAGAGCTTTACGTTATCGATTTGTGCGATACTCGTTTTTGAATTGATCTGAGCCAGCTTATATCGACACGATATCGCCATGTATGATATTATATTATTATATATAAATCAGTTATTTGGAGTAGGGGTGATTACTAGTTGAACTTTACCAGCCTTCCATCACGGCATCACATGCAGAAATTTTTCACATTTGTCGTATGCTAAATATTTTTGTATTCTGTGCCTGAAGTTTTTGCTAATCCAAAAACACTACCTAATTTTTCATATAACGATTTTAAACAAAGTTACAGTAAAAAAATGTCCATTATTTTTTTTATATTTTTAAATAATAATTGTTTACGCAATTGTGAAACATTTGTAGAATGTAGATACTGAAAATACATATATCAAGCTGCATTTGCATGTATATTAATGAAGACTGATTCCTATTATTTATTAAGGTAGTATTGTTAACGCATATTCAAGAAGTAATTCCATTTATTTGAAATAAATGATGAATATGTTTTTTTTTTTAAAATATGTGTTTCAATATATTATGTTTTATATGTGATTTGTTTGTAACTCTAATAATATTAAAATTTAAACGTAGGGAAGTAGGAAAACTATAGGTACACGTTATTAATAGTCTGTACTGTGTTCTGTTGTAATATTTTATGTATACAATGTAAAAGTTAAAGCTTCAAGTTTTAAATTTAAAGCATAATTATATAGTACTATATACACCATTCAGTTAAATCGTTAAATCATAAACACTTGTAAAATAAAATATGTTGAATTTGCAATTTAAAAAATAATAATAATTTAGTAGTGTTAATATTTGAAAAAAAAATATTACAATGTCGAAAAATTAGTTTTTGGATATTTTAATAAGTCACATACAAACCATAGGTCGAAATAAATGTAATATATTAATATGTATATAACAAATAGTATTCATAAACTATACAATATTATCATATATAACATAAACTATAACTAGTCCTAATTTGGAAATTAGTAACCATAATCGTATAATATACATAAAACGTACCTGTTGGTACTTGGTAAATGGTAATATACATATATAGTGTAATAGTTCTTATATATTCGTACACAGCAGACACGTGCACGTCTATATATACGCATCTAACTGACTATATGTTTTGAACAACATTTTCATGTAAGAATCGTATACGAGTCGTGTACAAATCGTTTTTTTTTTTTTTATTGCACTTGAGCTTACTTTTCCAGTACCGCGGCGTTTTAATAATATGTTACACGTGCGTATATACCTATACGTTATGTTTTATATGCGATTCGGACTTTCACATACAAAATGTATAACGTTACACTACATGCAAGGTTTACCGATCTTTTAATGGTATGTAGGACAACCCACGTTTTTTAGCCAACCACCGTCGTCACATATTATATACATACCTACCTATGGATAGGTACCTTGTAAACTTCTACAGCTGATATTGTGTATACATGTATATGCAATGTACGTTTAGTCGAACGCGCAGGGTATTTAAATCGATTGTATAGAATATAATATTATATATATATATAGGTTTCATTGGTACCAATGGTACCGATAATAATATTATTACTGTATGTATTATTATTTATTATTTGTTATAATATAATGCAAGCGTATATAGTTAATTTGTGTCAGTACCTATATGTATAAGCATATATGTCTCTTACCTATATGGATGTATAGTTGGTACCTATACATCGTTGATACTTCTTCATACTTATACCTACACACACATATATATATATATATGTGTGTGTGTATATATGTATATATAAAATGTACACGTTCTGGCAAAACGCGGTTTTATCTATTTAAATTGATACAGAAAAACATCGCACAAATGATGTTTATAATACACGCGGCTACTGCGCAAATTCGTGATTGTTTTATTTGAAAACGTAATGTTGATTTTGCGTAATTTAATGCAACCTATAGGTATATAATATGAAGGCATGTATACTTAAATAACATTTGTTATTTATTTATTATACTGTACGTATATTGAATTCGACAACAAAATATATACTTATAACGGAATTCATTATATTGAACATAATATTATAAATAATATGGTCCGATTTTATATTCAGTCGGATTTATAATTAATATATAGAATAAGTACATTATTATTATTGTCTATAAACGCAGCCGGTTACAGATACTCACGAGCCATGAGTTGTTATTGACAGTGATTAAATTATAAGATGAAATTCTTCTCTGACGTGCATTCGAATCAGAGTTGCCAGGTTGTGGTTCCGAGGTGCGATTTGAAACGTCTGGACTCTGGACACCGATACGATCGAGTTAGGAGCTAGTATTGTCATATCGTGACGAAACTAGTGGGGCCGTGAATCGTCCAGTGTCTTTCGTCACGCAGGATGCTTTTCGATGAGGCTAATTTTGAGTTTATAATGAGAAAGGATCATTGAACGGTAGACGAGTTATACAATGGATTGCGAGAGTCAAAATATTCGATGGTTTTTGTATAAATGTCCGTTAGTTGTCAACCACAGTTTACGGGCCATGATGATTGCTTCCACTGCTGAGAACATACGATGAGGAAAAATCCGTTAGGGTATACCGTGTCGACGCGGTGAAGACACGTCGCTTCTGCTTACTAGTATGACGGTGTAATCAAGAAGTGTATAGTGTATTGTGAAAATTCGTCATGTTTTATTCAAAAACAATAAGTCAGGGAATAGTCGCTTTTGGACAATTCGGTTAAGCGAAATCCTTTTGAGAAAGACCGGGCTGCTGGGCTAAAACTAGTTAGGGTAAATTATTCAGATAGGTGCAAAATTGTTTGACCGTCAGGTATTTTCATAGCAAAAGGCTGGCTGATAAATTTGCCAGTAGCCTATAACTATACTTTATACACTGAATATAGAAAATAAATGTCAGATCGTTCAGACTCGCAACATGTGTAGTGTGTAGACACCAGACAATAATTAATTGCGTGCAACGTGTGCTGTAACGATAAAATGTATGTACATGTACACACAAATAACTTAGTAAAACTTAGTAATTATGGTACATATTTACAATTAATAATGTAAGAATGGTATATGTATTACATGATCATTATATTATTGTCCTTTAAGGCTTTAAATATGAAAATTTAAATGATTATAGATAATACAAAATAAAAATATTTATCGTGCCGTAAATCGTAATTCCCTGCCAACAAAATGGAAGTATTTATTATAGATTTGTATATGTGTATTGTAACATAAATTATTATTATCAATAAAGGAGTATAATAGAATATAGATACATTATATTATTATGCAACTGCAGAAGATTTGTATAGTTGATGGGTCTGCATTATTAATGCAAACATAATATTATAGTATTTTATTATGCTGTTGGGAACTCTCTCTCGTGTATTATAATAATTATTATAAATGAACAAGGTGTACTTTCCTGACATTACAGTAACTGAGTAACCCAACACGAGACGACTATACCTACTCAAGACTTTATTTTTTTGACGACAGTTGATGAACGCGTGTTTTTACATGCCACTGTATCAGGTATAACTTTACCCAGTGTACAGAAAATCATTAATGCTAATAAATATATAAATATGCTCGGTTTGTAATCGATTACAAAAATGTAAACTTAATTAAAATTGATTAAAAGTATTTAATATTTTTCACGTTGACTTTTGAAAGATTTTAAACTAATTTTTATTTGAAACATACTATCTTTTATATATTTTATACAATAAAAAAAATATTGCATATTAAACTGAATAAAAAATATAATGATGTTTTAAAAATATATACAACCTATCATAATGTAAACGTATAATATATGTTAAGTACATAATTTAAAATTGTGAAGTGTAGTAAGCTAAATAATAATAATATAAAAATAATAAATAATAATAGTACAAATAATATATATGCTATTTAAATAATGAATAAAATTGAAAAATCATACACAGGTGGGAAAATGTTATATAATGTGCTGTCACGTGCCCGTTGTCGTTATTAATCAATAAATCAATCGACAATTTTAGTAACGATCCGTATAATGTCACACTTGGCGTTATTAGTTATTATACATATTACTGCAATCTATAGGTGCAGACAGGTATGACCTGACCCGTCAACAACCATAGTTGTCGGCAATCAGGTGTGGTAAGATCGTGTGAGTACTTTAATTTAACGACCGATACAAATAATAAATGTTCACTTGTTTAAATAACAATAAATAGAAAAATAGCAGGTAACTATGTATATTATGTAAATTGTACAAGTTCTAACAATAGTTACACTTTACTAGCTGACACTGTCGATAATAAATAAATGTTGATTTTGACTCAAAATAAAATTAAAAGTACACATCGTAACACAATAAAAGCTAATGATAACGATTGAAATAATAATATTTTTCGTATTATTTTAATGACAATGTTTACTAGTTATATGTATATCGGTGTAATACAATATTATTGGAAATGTCTAATTAACGCCACACGTGTTCTAAATTGAATTCCGTGTAAACGTGATAAATCCTATTGGTTTTTATAGATATCGATTATAGTTAGTTACGAAATAATTAATGAAAGGTGCAAACATTATTTTTCCGACACATATGTTGTAATGAATAAATTAGATGTATTAATTTGGAAAGCACATTTAAATATTATAATAATATTATTATATTATCTATTATAAAGGTACATAATATGATATAATCAGAACAAAAATAAATACAATATCATTTACAATAATATGTACTAAACTGCCAACCACTATAGGTATGTAGACAATATACATGTATAATAATATATTACCATTACTATAAGCTGTTTATAACTTTACAGGTATATAGATATATTATTAGTAAGTATGTCAGCGTGTAACGATATATAAGCGTTGCCGCGTTGGGCAGTCTTTAATCAGATACAAAATATATAATGAGTGGGAATTGGTGTCGGATGCATCAATTTACTAAGCCAGTAATGACTCGTACTTATATATTTATTTTAAACGTGAAATATCATTAAAGTCAGATCCTCTAAAAGTTAATAGTCCTAATTATTCTGATTTCTATACGGTTCTTGAACATTTTACTTTATAATTTGATTAAACATAAAATTAAAGAGGTTTGATTTTTACATTATTATAATATTGTGTATTTATGTCATAATTGTTTTTCTTTAAATATGTTATTTTTGATTTGAGTAGCAAAAAGTAAAGATTTAATATAAATAGGTAATAAACATTTTTATTTGTTATTAAAAAAATTGATCAAAAATAAACGTCAAATAAATAAAATAAAATAATTAATATTGAAAATTGGAAAAATTTAAATTACCTAAAAGGCTAAAGGTTAAACACTTTATAAAAAAAAGGACACAGACGCTACATAATATTATAATATTGTATACTTACTCACAGTAATATTTTCATTGGGAATATGGATGTATAATTAAACAAGTTGAATTTATTAATTTATTGAATACATGCAAGCTTGCATAGGGCGATTACACAGCGAAAATTTGAGCTTAAATTAAATACAATAACGTTCATGTTATTATTAACTGTGACGCCAAACAGAATTTTGAATAGTCCGGTGGTCTGATCAACAGCCACTCTAAATTTTTCTATCCACCCCAGCCAAATATTAGTGATGTATATTAAAATGATTTATAGAATAAATCCATTCGTTGCTTGTATACCACACTTACCCCCTCTAAAATTTTGAAATGGTCATGACCAGACTTCAACCCTAGGTTCATCACCACTGATTATCAATGTACCTATATAACATTAATTTATAACATTAGATACTTATTTGCTGTTTGATCGAAAACAATCTCCGTTGTTCATCCTAAATATCTCATTTTCATCGACTATCAAGAAAATTCTTAACACAATTATGATATTTTATTGCTTATATTGCGTACTATTTAGAAAACGGTTTCAGAACTAAAACCGACATCTGAGTAATGATATTAAGACACTAATAGTAATTACTATTTACTACCTATAATTAGTAATTGTTTTTTCTCAAATGGTATGTAGATTGCTTATCCTTAAATTCTAGAAATAATTTAATTAATAGAAACTATTAAAAGCGTCAATTGTGCATTTGTGCTATTATAATTTATAGAACATCAAATAGCATTTTCACATTTTTAAATGATGACTATAATTTCTCTATACTCTCAGTAGTAGTAACGACTATAGCTATTGTATAATATCTTAAGTAAATTAACTTAAGATAATTGGGACATGAACAAATCAAAAAAGATATATTTAAAAATCATTTTTCTGAAGTTGTTAAACAATATGTTATTTCTATGACTCCAATATAGTTGTTACGGTGCAGTAGTGCAGTACACATAGAGGATTTGCGACGAAAATTCAACGCGGTCGCGTATAATACAATTAAATATGACGTCGTGTGGTCGATGGCTCAGATGGCTGGCTTTGCGTAATGATAGTATGGTTAATAATAACAACATGACAAAACAATTCACTCGGATATAAACGATGGAAGCGGCGAGGAGATTGTGGGACAGTGTTCATCTGGTATAAACCTGTCGCACACGCTCATATATATTCTATAGTAATTGGATATCGACATAATGACGCGTACCATACGCGTATAATAATAATAATAATAATAATAATATGTACTAATATCGCGGAAGGTATTCCACACTCGTCGTCATTGTTTTATGTATGCAATATAACATATATTGTTATTATTAACGTCGTACTTTGTGCATCACAATTGTTATTATAACGACAGAGTTTTCCACGTACGTTTTTATTTATATTTTATCGAGTTTTTCACGTTCATAATCGCTTATCGATCGTTTGATCTAGATATAGTGTACAATACGTATACTTTGTATTGTATTGACGCAATCACGAACGATGCGGCTAATTAGTAATTACCGCTGTGACGAAGACGCGTGTCCGGCAGCCTCTGCAGACCTGTAATGTTACATAGCATATTATTATACTTAAGCAGTTGGGTATATATAGTGCGTCCTTTCGCGGATCCGCGAAGAATATCTACACTTACCCACGCCAGCAGAATTCACTGTCCGCGTATCTGAAGTAGTATCTCGTTTTATCTCTCTCTCTCTCAGTACGTGTCTTTTCATAAACGATGAATGATGGTCAGTTCACACGGCCACCGTCGGCCGATATGATGTCCACCGCAAGTGGGCGAGGCGTGAGAATTTCGACAATATATTATAACATATTTCCACTCAACTTGACGATTTCATATAATATTTAAGCATTACAGATATTATCGTTATTATTATTTTCATCGTCCGTGTATAACAGGTGTGCGCCACTGCCGTTGTATAGCTGAAGCAGTGTTGATATTGGTGCGGTTTATACGTAAAACATATATATATAATATCATATACGGGTGATGACAAACGTGGCGGCGATGTCATTAATTTTTTTATTTTCTACTATTATTATAATATGATATAATATTATTTCATTCAATGAGAAAAACACGTCGTCTCCTATACGCGTGGATGAATGGGGGACCCGCCGCCGGAGGAATGCCGTTGAATAATATAAAAAGGCCGCGTTCGTCTGCTATACATATACGCAGGTATTCTCAATGACGGCGGTGGTTTCAATGAAATTATTTTATACGTATGAAAGCCGATCCCCCGTGAGACTCTTAACATGGTTTTATATTTAGTTACACTAAAAATATTAAGTGTTCTCCCCCACGCGCGCGTCACTACGCATATTATACATATAATATACGTATGTATACACAAAAATTCGTACATTGTGTGTTCCACCGGGTTATATATCATATTTTTATTTTTTTCGTTTCTCATTCTTCAAAATAATATCATTTATATGTATACCGAAGGGTGTATATGACGCGTACTCGTATATAGGTACGCCAGTGTCTTCCACGAGGATATATATATATATATACACATATATACGTACTTCATATAATATAGAAGTGTATAGAGTGTGTAGGCCATGGGGTATATACATATAAGTGCGCGCACCTCCACCGCCATCAATACTTGGGTACCTATACATAATACACAATATATCATATAAATACTACGCATATTATCGTATACATAATATATTATAATGTATATAGTAGAAGTGTATATACGCGCGCATTGTTGTTCCTGCCGCCGTCGTTAACTGCTGCAGCGTGCCTCCCGGCCGATCGTTAAAAAAATCCTAATAACTGCCGAGTACAATGCGATTAAATTGTAAAAATTATATTATTATGAATGCATGTGCCCGTGTACTGTAAATCATCCCGCACGGGGAACAATAAACAAGACTTTTTGCCGGCGACAAGGGATAGGACACGATATTATAATAACATTATACCTACCTATACGATGATGCCTTTTGGTTTTTACCGTTTAGGCGCATATAATATAAGACGATCTGTTCTGCTGCGCGACGATTATTCCGCGCGAGCTGCACCGTCTCGATTTTCACACGATGTGCGCGCGTTTGCGCGAGTCCGAACGTATAACATGATATATTATTTTTTCTCATTTTATATCACATAATATGTGTAACCTATAAATTATACAATGATGGAATATTTTTAATGTCGAGTCCGTATATTATGTTTAGGTACAAGGTAAGTCCGTAAAAATCGGCTGAACCTCGTAAACACGTCAAATTCATTCGGGCAAAAATAACGCGTGTGTCTGCAAATTGAAAATGTGTGTGTTTACTGCAGACGCAGTATTATGGACGAATACACATACCATCATAATATTCGTAATGTTAAGATCGAGTAGGTAGGTATACGATTACGGTGTAAGATCTACAGATACGATTTGGCGATTAATTGAATGTCAATATATTATAAGTATTTATTAGTATGCAAAATCTGATCAGAATATATAGCACGGTGAAGGTCAATCGGTACATTTTTGCATAATACACATCAAAGATTGATACATTATTGTGATTAAAGATCTTCGATGTTTCGAAGGTTCTTCGTGTGGTGATATCAGTAAGAAATTTCCGTTTAAGAAATGTCTAAAACGAAAACATTTAAATACATCACTCCTCGCTATTATGTATACCTGAAACGAAAAAAGTTTGTGCCATTCATTCTAATATAAAATATTATAATATCGCCTATCCTGCTATAATCTATACGTTTTGGATACAACTCAAATTCACATCTATAAGAACATACGACGTCATACACGTGTTCGTAAATTTTTAGTTTTTAGTTATTTTATATTTTTTTTTAGCGTAAGTCCGTCTATTGCAGGTGAAATCGCTCGTGTTTTATTATATTTGCGTGCGTGTGCCGTTGGAGCAATATTATAATAATTTATAATCATTTTGTATAATATTGTGTAAAACTGTAAGCGTTCAACTCCCGTCGACATCTGCTGCAGCCGTTCGTGTCTATCGATGTACGATTAATTCTACCACGCCACATACAATCAATACTCCGTTAATGTTAGGCGCGCCTATATAATATGGTTATATATGATTATATAATATTACGTTTGACGAGGTTGTTTTACGATCGTATTTTTTCGAAAATCGAGTCATAAACGGGACTGGGGTGTTTCGACCGTTTTGTGATGTCTGTGTATACCTAATAATAGTAATAATAATAATAATATACCGTGCTCTGTTTTCGTTGTAAATGCGTTTTCGGTATGTTATACGCATCGCCGTGCCATTATATTTTTATGAACATTATCACACCGACGACCGACGCTGTTATTATATTTTGTTAAACTTTTCGACACTATGACGGACAATCGTATTATTATTATATAGTAATTATACCTAATAAGGTCGCGTGCGCACCTTTACGGGTCTGCGGTGCGTGTGCCGGGTGTTATAGTATATACTTAGTTAGGCACTTAGTGTATGACTGTAATAATATCGTGTTGTTATATGATGATACTACGATGCGACGATTGCCTTTACGATTTAAGTTTGTATAAGTGTGATTTAAATAATCATAGCAATTTACACCCCCATAATATATTAATGGACATTTATTTTATACCGCGAGCACAATATTTACTCGTATAAAGAATAATATACGATTCGTGCGGTCTCCTTCGCTTCCACCACTGCCGTCCGATCGGGAGGGAGGGACGGATGATAATAAATAAATTATTAATATTATAATCGTATAATATGTTGTAACTATTATCGTGTTATAGGTAATGTAACGTATATGTATATACGTAATGTAATAATAATTGTGAACGGAGGAATGACGGCGAGAGACGGTGACTTACGTCGACGGCGGTGGCGGTGGCGGTGGCGGCGAAGAAGAAATAAAAATTAATTTAACAGGCCGGTCGGACAAATGGACGAGATATATTATATATATATATATATATATATATTCATTCGAGTTTTTTTCACTCTTATTGTTATTATTATTATTCTTCCTGTGCGACGCATATTATGCCGTATACATTATTATTGCTATAACAGACAACAGTTAGTTATGCGTAGGTACTAAGGTACCTATAATAGTATAAAATATATACGTATATGTATATACGTGTATATATTGTGTACTGCAGCTGACCGGAGAGAGAAACGCGCGTAAACACATCTTAACATACACGCGTATTTATAATGTATATATAACATACAGTGAGTATAGAGCCGAACAACACAAGTCCAATTAAACGCAATAAGTTGAAAATCGTGTAGTCGGCGGCGGACGACCGTGCCCGGGCGTACAGACCTGTAGAGAGTCCGGTGCTGCCAGTGCGGTTTTGTAGTGATGGAGAGAGGGGAGGGGGACTGCAACCACAGTAGCCGTATTTCTAGTTTCGGACCGATACCTAATTGGCTGCTGGAATTACCGACGTGCATTCCAGACCGCCGCCCATTACAAATTATATGAATTTCCGCCGTAACAGTGTATATAATATGATATGTACGCGTTTTATATAGGTACAATAGATATGGGTACACACGCGTAGTCGAATAAGTATATATAGGTAAGTATTTACATTATTCACATTTGCGTTTGATCGTGATGATGTATATGACCGTTAAACACGCTGCTCGATAAAAGAAATTATAACTTATAAGGTGTAAGTATTTTGATTTTTGATCCGTCTGTGTGTGTATGACTCTCCGCGCGAGTATGGCAACGTCCGTAATATACATCACAGTAAGAAACTGGTGCCGAAGGACATCGTTGACAAATATCGGCGGTGACGAGAATAATAAGACGATTTGTCTATGATGGAGTTTGATATCTATACACGTATACGAAACGCATTTAGGCACGGCGTATATTCTCAACCCCTCGCCCGCTTTTCATGGTAATTTTAGGCACCGGAATATTAGTATAGTTCGTCTGCAAAAAGCCAAAAACCAAACATGTATGATGGCCAGAATATATAGGTATTTACTAACTGTAATACGGCCAATGTATGTTAGGTTAACCCAGCATAGCGGTAGTCTTTTGCCAACACATTGTTTCAAAAATAGCAAATCGGATTTCGTCCGATACTATATTATTATACCGTCAAACTGCCTACCGCGTACACATCAAATGATATTATATTGAGTGATTTTTTTTTTTTTTTGATTTTCAGATCTAATATCACAGCAGTTATAGGTACATCTCCATATTACAACATTTAAGGATCTGTAAATTATTGCATATAGTACGAATTTCGTATAGGTTTAAAATTATTCGTTAATGATAAATTATCTCTAGATAACAGTGAAAGTGCTACTAAAGCTGCAGGATAACTAATATTGTATTTATTATAAGATATATAAAACATAGATGATTTTCGCTCCTGGTCGAGCATGCAGGGTAGTCGCGAAACGAAAATGTCACGCATTTGTTTATGGTTGAATTGGAACGAGGAGGAGTAGGATGATGGGAAATGTGATCGTAGTATATATTATATCTAAAGGTAATATTTATGTACGTCGTTTGCGCATTCGGAGAAAAAAAAACCAAGGACGCGGGAAAACGACCGGACGATAAATCGCCACTGAAAAGAAAACACGTCCGTCTGCATAGCGAAAACGTTTTCTCTTCTCTTTTCCCACCGACATGCTCGCAGTAGATATTTGTGTAGGTATAGTAGTTTTATTATACATTATAGTCGACTATCGAGAACAAGACAGCCTCATAGATAAATGCCGGCCTTATTTTTTAACAACAGTGGAATACAAGTTGGACATTTAAAAACTCAAAAAATGCATTTAAATTTATGAATACGATTGGGATTCAACATTGGTAGTTCAATAAGATAATAATAAAAATAATATTTTTTCAATTCACAATCCACGTTGCTAATATAAACAAAAAAAATTAAACGCTATCTATTTGTCTACGTGTAATATAACTTATAAGTATAATAAATATTTAAGCTTTTTGTGATGAGTAATAGATTTAAGCTTAAAAACTCCAATGTTCTCGTAATCTCTCATAATATAACACATCCAATACAATAATATACGTATAGGTTTACAATAATTAATGAAATAATCAACTATACACATTGATCTTAAAAATTACTTGCGTAATTATTGAATAAAAAAAAGGGCAGTGAACAGTAAATTACCCGATCGAAACGATCAAATCGGTAAATATATCATTAGTCGCAAAATCAATAGAAATTAATTATATGATAACCGTAGAACGCGATATCATCGGGATGCGAAAATTCAAAATGTATAAGACAGATATATCATATCGCATAATATTATAATATTATTGTGTTATATTTTGGTGCAATTAAATGTTAGTCGTTTTGGTTCTTGCCGAACGCAAAACCGGAAACGGACCGTGTACACGTGTATTGTTTATACTTAATAAATTTATACATCTAGTCTTATATGCTGCGGTGTTCGCGCGAGTATAATATAGGCAATGCTATTGCTGTATATATATATATATATATATACATACCTGCGACGCATTAGTTTTTTTTTATTCTAGCCGCCGTGCGGTAAAACGTATAACTCGGTTTGGATGATAATTTATTGTACCTATATAGATATATGTTTCGAAAGATCGATTTTATGTTATATATATATATATATTATAACATAATATTCTACTTTTATTTTATATTTTACTCCAAGCGTCCAAGACAGTCCAATTAACAGCGTATTATAATATATATTATTATTATTATTCAACGCGACTAATACGAGGTACTCTATATAAACGCGTAGCATGTCGTACCTATAACATACAAATCCAATTATTTCGTATTAGTATTAAATGTATTGTAAAATTACACATTCTAACGTATATTACAATAATATATACACTAATTTGTATACGCGTGATGTAAGTGAGTATTACTGTACGTGCGTTTGAAAATGATCGCGAAACACGAAATTTGCGAGTTATCATATTATCTTTTTTTTTCACGTATTGCCGTTATTTATACTTAACACAAGCCATTCAACAGAAATTATACATACAATCCGAGTTTATACAAGTTATAACAATAACCAGTTACCGTTGGCACAAGTGCATTTAAGCGCATAAAAAACCCTTAATTCTCACAACTGACATCCATTATTATTATTATTGAATCTATTTCATCTAAGAATAATATTTGTCAATTTATAAAATATTATGATTTTATATTTAAAATAATAAGGACTGTGACTTTTTTTATCGCGTTCCTGTTGTTTTGTATAATATAGAAGGAATGAAGTCCGATCACAATAATATGTTTTACTATTACATTAGGCTAGTGCATAAATGAAATTCTAATTTGTATTTTTTTTTTTTTTGTAGGTATATTACATCGTATAATTGCATATTATTCATATTTTTAAAGTTAATACCAGTCAGAATGACATAATTAAAATACCTATGATAAATGTATTGTTTAAAAAGTGATATTTTATTATATGCTTGTTTAATTCAAAGGCTTATTTATAAAGTACATATATATATTATAGTTTTTAACGACAATCGTTTTTGAGCCGGTTGAACCTTTGCGAATCGTTGTACTCTACCGGCGCGTCCTGTGCATGTCGGGATAACAAATTATTATACTTACGCCAGAGTCGAGACCGACGCGTTGGAAACTTCGAGATAATTGCATCTCGTGAATTATGTATGAGTCTGCAGTGCGTAGACATTTAAAACAGACACTGGCCAGGAATTTTTTGTTGTTTTTTTGTCTTATCATTACCACTGTCGCGTGAAAACGAGATCGCGTGCGTCCGATAGCAAACGACTGGCAGCAGCATCCGACGGACCGCGAAAAACGTCACCACCGACATTGTGCACGTTTCAACAAACTCGATTTTTACCGAATCCAACGACGATCGTGTTCAGTGGCAGAGTATCAGACCACGTAAATGGTAGTCTGTGTTAAAAAAAATCTTCAAAGGACGCCTGATATCCGTATTAGAATATATATAATAAATAATACGAAAAATGTCAATTTAGGGTCAAAATACCTTACAACACTTAATTGTACTTATACTAGCTATACTTAAAAACGAAATTGGAAAGTATGAATATCATGTAGTACTTCGGTATTCGTACAACCAATTATTAATATTATATAATAACTATAATATTATAAAATATTATTTACTATAAATGAATATAATATATAATATGGGTATATCATATTTTAATACTCTATATTATATATATAATTTTATTATTTATTTATATACTAATGAAATATGTTCTGTCATACTTTAAATTGGTAGACGCGGAACGGTGCTCGTTTAGTCGGAATCTGACTAAAATAAATCACAACTTACGCCAGTTATGTGGTCCGTGGATATTATGCAGGATACCGTAACGGCTTAAGACTTATGTACATATACATATCTCAATATAAAGAATATCTAAAATTGAAAGGTATACTATTGCCTATATTTAGAGTTATTATAAACTATATGAGAGCTTTTAGAATTATTTTTTTGTATTTTTTCTATAATAATAATTATTGATAAAATATGTTTTCCGTTCAAAAATTGTAAAATTGTAATACTTACAAGGTTATAGTAATAAGTTGGTTGCTCTTAAAGTAATTTAAAAATATCGAAGAAGGCGTATTCGAAAATCTACAATAAATCATATTTGTTTTTCTTTTTATAGCTATATGATAAGATGATGCGTGTAATAAGCTGCAAATAAATATCTAAAATTTAGTCGCTGCAGGCTTGAGTGCTGTATACAATACTAATTGCCAATTTATTTCCCCTCCGGTCGCCGGTTGGTATAAATCCAACTTTATGTTGAATACAAAGTATGTATATACTATACATATTCTATTCTATAACAGTACATCACTATTAGGACTACACGCATACCTATAATTATATTATTAATATTACTATACGAGTCGGATTATATATTTTTTTTAATGATATTTTACATCTCTATATCTCTAAATAACCGATTCGATTGTGAGTGTACCATTAAATTTGACCAAAACGAGACTACATCATGGAGTCTATGACATCGTCTACCTCCATAATATTCTAATAACTGATGTGGTACATGAAATAAAACGATCGAAATCGAAACACGGTGAGAGAACAGGGTAGAACAGGTAGATATAATATAATTATTACGTTGTATAAACAAAATATAATTTCCAACAAAACGTATGTAAATTTATCACGGAAGTTTAAAAATAGAGCGTTCATAAATAACTCTGACAAGAAACCATGTCCAACTGTCATAAAAGAAAAAAAATAAACGTTTTTGTTCTGTGCGCTCGTGTGTGTGTGTGTGTGTGTGTGTGCATAGATGTGACTGGAGTGGTTACGTCTATTAATGATGCGTTTAATAACGACTCCGCGTCACTGTAAGGGCGTACGGAGGGCGGCGAGAACGTGACGTTAAAAAAAGGGTCAGAAATAATATTATGCTACGACATTATAAACATTATGTTTTTTCGTCTATAGGCATCAAGCCGTTGTTAATCATAATATTCGTACATCATATTATATAGTGTTCATCAAACTTGTTTATTAGTATTCCTATAATTATGTACGGAAGAAGTAGGAAATTAATTTCCGTTTTACGAGACTAAATCGGTTTGTTTAAATAACAGTAATATATTAAAACATTTTTGTTCGATATGCACGTTGATTCACCAAGCATGATCACATTGTTCACTCTTAAGAAAAAACTTCGATATTGCAGTTATGCAATTGGCATTATTAAATTTGCTTTAAGATCAAATTTTAAAATCTATATTACTTACTTATTAATTAGTGTTCTGATGAGAGATATAAATATAAACTTATGTTTTTCAAAGAACAATCCTCTTTTAAACGGCAAATATTTAACGAATAATTTTTCTCAAAATTTCGACATAACAAAATTAAAATGTAAACGAATAGATTTTGAGTGTTTAACTTTGTGTGTAATAGGTCATAGGTTCATAATATTCATAATACGTTTGAAAGATATGTGAGCTATGGTGAATAGATAATGTTTAAATTGTTTTGTATAATAAGCACTAGATCCAAGATTATATTACAACATATATTTTATATTTTTGTAAAATCATTTTTGAAATCTTTTATCCTTAGTTTTAAACGACTTAATAACTAAGAGCTATATTGTTTTAAATTTAAAAACTGGGGTGAGTATTCGTGGTGAATCGCTTTGTATATATTGTATAAATGGATACAAATTTCAAAAAAAAAAAATAATATATTTTAACAAGTATATTAGTATATTTCTTTTTATTATATTTGCATACACTTACAGGTTTGAAAATAAGAAGCTCCGAAAACGTCGTCGGCTATATTATCGCTCGTTATTCGATCGCAAACAGATTTAAGAATCCTGCAGGAGGGTGGGTTATTGGTGGGTAAATGGATCGTTTATGATCCGAATATTGATACAAAATAAATATTACTATAATATTATATAGTATATTATTATATGTTGTATTATATGTGACCAATGGTGCCAATAGACAATAGTGGATAAATGTTACGTGGTCAAGATGTATCCTATGACAGTGGCGCAACTGCTGGTCAACTGGTCGAAATCCTCCTCCCGTTTGCAGCATACTTTCAACTTTGTTAACAGAAGGGTTTTTTATTTTACCAGCCTAATAATTATTATATTAAACAGTAATAACTAACAATATATAGGTACTAAGATGGCTAAATGCATGTTAAAAAAAAATCCAATGGAAATAAACTACTTGATTGGACACCCCTTTGTCTAGAAAAAAAAAATCTAGGTCTCGCTACTGTGCTGTGACTTATTGGCGAGACGTGGACTATAAAAAACTAACCACCTCGCAACTAATGAATGATATAGTGATGTGTGCTTGTCGATTGCGTGAATCCCCGCGTGTATCTACCTACCGCGCTTTTTTGTTTTGCATTTGTTTTTCAGTCGGAAATCGCGCGCCATCGTGGTTCGTTAGTGCACATTTTACGATAATATTATTTGACCATATCTAATAAATTTCCTCGGTGGAATATAAATTACGCCGATTAATTACACAGTCACCGGTGGCGGCGGGGGACATAATGAACTATTAAACGCACGCGTAATTAAATATATATGTATAGGTACGATACCGGTGTTTTTTACGAGTGCCGCGTGGGTTTCAACTCGTTATATATCACGGTAAGCGCATAATATCATATTATTGTTGTATTATTATACGCCCGTATACGTCCTGGTCACCACGTTTTGTACATTATACGCGCGATAAATATCGATCGAATAACCGGACGCGACAATTTACCCACCTATTTATTTTTACAATGTAATCGGTGAATTCGAAACGCGCGTATAATAATATAATATTACCATACACGGTTTGGAGAACTAGAGTTCTCACTCCCATTTTTTTCTTTAATAATAAATGAATTTATTCTAATTATAATTTTTGAAATTTTAAAATATATATTTATAAATACAATACTTCCAAATTCTTGAGATTTTTGTACTACTTCTGATATATATATGCATTATCGGATCAAGAATTTAATATACTCGGATCAGTTTTATAAATTGTAAGTATCTATTCGAAAACTATTATTTTGAATTTTTATTTTTGATACTTTAATATTTTTAGAAATATTATTTGCGCTAAACAACAGAAGTTTTTATCCCCACGGGACACTCGTTAAGCCTAGTACATAAAAATCTCAAGAATTTGAAAATATAGTATTTGAGTATAGTCGAAAATTTCAAACGTCAGATCTCGATTAACCGCGTTATCGGGGAAGAAAAAGGGAACGAGCAAACGTGGAGAATCACACCCTGTATAATCGGATAGTGAAAATCACCACCGGGACGATATGCATTTTTATTGTGGATACGATATGGCTTATATGTGATGTATACGCCGAAATAAAAAAATTCGAACGTCGCGCGTTTTATAGAACTCAATCACACTGCACACAATAATATTACTGTGGTACATTAATGGTCGCGTTCAACTCAAGTGTGCGCGCGGCGGCGGCAGTGGCGATCGATGCTTTCTAAACGACTGTGCAGTGCGGCGACGACGTTAACGGAATAATGTACGTACGAACCGTACGATATATATATATATATATATATATGTATATAAAATATAAAATGCACACGCACAGTGCACTGCTGGCGAATAGAATTGCGACCACGTAGTGTCCGGTCGATCTCGATTAAATAAGACGTACGTCGACTAAATTACGATAGTACCTACATAATATAATACACATATACGCGAGTGGACGACGACGGTGATAATAGTAATATAATAGTCCACGGCGGCTCGTCTATATGTGAAATCTCTCTCTCTGTTTCTCTGCGTCGTTCCGTCGTTGGATGTGCACACTGGTTTCGACGAGTATACCCTTAAAAAGGAGTGCGCGGCGAGGACATATCGCAGCGTACGATGGCGTATATATATATATATATATACTACACACAGCACACACATATATATATTTTATATAAATACATTATATTATGTTATATTATTATGTCGAAGGCGAATAGGATACCGCAAACGCGGTACGGTTTGTTATTTAATTTTGTTTTTTTTTTTTTTTTTTAAATAACGAGCGGCGGCATCACACGCGCACGTTTCTATAACGTTTATATATATACAGTATACACGTACCTACGCATAGCCTGTGATAATAATATATTATGTATTTCCGTTGGTGGATTTCTTTCCGCCGCGCGCCGACCAACTAATATCATATTGATACCGTTGTAGAATATAATATGTGTAAAAGTATAACCTATATGGCTACATTGTACCTGGAAACCTATATATATATATATTACTGTTACAATAATAATATATATATATATATTTATATAGGGACATAGAGTATGAATGTATGGTGATGGATGTCCCCCTTCCCCCTTGAACCTTTCATAAGCGCAGTTATACACCTATATATACATTCTCATTAGCCTATAACCTTAAACAACTCCCCCGTAACACATCACGAGATGTTTTATAATATAATAATAATATTATACACTGCTTCGGCACGGTTGATTTATCGTCTGGGACGCTTTGCCAATATAATTTAACAACGCGCGTATACGACTGAACTTGCAATGATTATTGTTATATTTTATATTCTTATATTACCTATACCTATATAGTGTATGCACAACCGCCGTAGCTACGTCACGCACGTCATACAATTTTTATTACATTATTATTCTAATACATTACAAACGTCACGTTTACGCCACTTATTATTGCCATGCTGTACGCTATTATTACTAATATAAATACAATTTAACTTAACGTAAATTTGAGTACCTGCACATAATATATTATCAATAGACGCGCAGCAGCGTGGTGATACGTATATTATTGTTTCCGGTTAGCCGTGGGGCTGTTTTTGAAAAGTAATTATCAACACGGCACGCTGCACTACATACACGTCGAATAATATATTATATTATATAGACGCTTATGCATATTAAATTATACTTATTAAATAATAACGCATGTACAACGCGCTCTGTACAGGCATTCCCGTTAGGACTATTTTTTCTCGAACAAATTAACAATATCAAACCGTATACCTATCGGGTGTGTAGTTTGCAGATTTGAGCTTTGCTCTGCAACATTGCAAATATTCGAACATTTTATATTTTTAAACAAAAGACCAAATTTGAACATGTAAAAATTCGTTTTATTGTTTATTCATGACTGCTGTCACTTAAAATACTTCTATAAATATTTATTAATTATTATGGTTTGACAAAACTTCTCTTAAATAAATAAAACCAGTTTATTTTATACATCTTTGTACATCATAATGATATTTTTACTTTGCCTTGGCCTTAATTAATAAAATAAATACAACACACACGATTGGTGCAATTTACATTTTTATTGCTAACATAGAATAAAATAGATATTTATTATAATCATAAAAGAATAAATACCTACTACCTACATCATATTATGCGCTTAATATTTAATATGACCTCAAGCATTACGATTACGAAATATTTATACACAAGTATTTGTGCTAAAATTGTTACATATATAAGATATAAAAATGTCGTGAATGACCGACAAAAATAATGAAGATGGATAATTGAAGTACCAGATAATAATGTTTACTGAAAATTCGGTATGGGATATTACATTAAAAAATAAAATTAATGAAATTATATGTGAATGATTTGACTCGATAATTGTGATAGTTTAAAATATAATTACCTATAATATATGTATATATATATATTATAAAATGGTTAATTCATAGAATGTAACAAACATGATGTAGGAAATAACATATTTTTAAATCACCCTTATTCTTCGTGTATTATTTATTTATACTTATACGAGTATACCTACTCTTATTGACACTTAATTATTATTACTATTGCCGTTTTAGAAACATATAATATATATATTATACGAAAACGCTATTAAATGGCGAATGAAATATATACCTTTAGCTAATATCATGATTTATAATATAATGTATACAAATCCAGCGTCCCTGAATATAAATTTTTATTCTATTTCGTAGCGGTATTGGTTTACGCCACGTGAAATTTATATTTTTTTATGTAACAATATATCTTACAGTCAACTAGGTACCTATATACATTTATTGGTACTTAAGAGTTAAGTTTTAAAAGCTCATACTTATCGTAGGTTCCTATATCATTATTTTATTATGAATCAGTTCGCGAAGATATCAGTGATAATATTACAGCTTCGGTGAAGCATAGGACATATAGGTAGGTGCAGTAAACCAGCTATAGTACTTAGTATGCTTACCTATATAATTTAATATATATATAATATAATATATGTCAAACATGTTATGGCCATACATGTCATAATAAATTCTCAGTGCGTTATATACACTTATAAATTATAATATTATACGCGGTATGAAAAGTAAACATTTCAAAAACTAAAAGTAATAAATAAAAATCCGAGTGACGTGTACCTTTATGGCGTGCACGAGGAAGATGGGAAACTACCCGCGAAAGATGGAGTCGTATCGCGTGTACATAATATGATATTGCAGTGTGTGTTTTATATGTATAGGTACGTAAAGATAGCGAAAAACACCGCGGAGACCGGCCGCCTGCAGTTGACAAGCCTATTCGCGGGCTCATGAATTTCAGATACAGTCGGGAAGTACAGTTATTATTCTGCCGCACATATGCCTCGTCAGTCGTTTAATGTGTTCATTGTCTAGCGCGGTGCGCGTATCGTTCCGCCTACCGACCGACTCCATTGGCTATAGTAGCTATATACACATCATAGCCGGCTGACGCGATCGGACGTCCGGTCGTGCAGCGGCGACGAAGGACTGGTGGAGGAGGGATAACACTTACTATAATAATACGCGTACATCATATCGTTGCACACCACTGTTGAAGTCACCGGGTGTTCGCTTGTGAATGTACACGGTTTACGTGTGTGTGCACACGCAAAGACGGCAGATGGCAGCACTCGTTTGAATTTTGCACTCTACTTCGGTGTAACTCGACGTGCGAGTTCGGGCGAATTTCACCGCTACAAATCTACAATATTATAAAATACTCGTCACTAAAAAATATAATTTAAGTATGCCAATGCGATGTGGATTGGGTAGTAGTAATAACAGTAGCGTATTCAAACTAAGTTTTTTTTATAACGGAACAAGGGGCAAATTTGATTTTTTCACGCCCATCTTGAACATTTTCCAAAATCTTTTTTGATCACTCTTTAGTTTTGAGTCTTTACTATGGACACATACTACTTATATATATATATATTTATATATAAACACTCACACATATAATTAAATTTATACAATTTACTAATAATCGCACAGATTCTATTAACATTACCTATTATAATAAAATGATGTATTATATTATGTTAATCGAATTAAAACGTATTTCAATGAAACATTTTTCGAGGGTCAATCAGAACTGTGAATACTTATTCCCTTTGTAGTGTAACCGGCACTGTGACGTATCGAATGACAAAATCGCAACGATGTTTAACGAATATAAAAAATATATTATATTTATTATACTTTATATTTTATCCTTCACGTGGTCAAATCACAAATGTCCTTATTAATTATCGTGTGTCCTTTATTAGCAACCATATAATGTTCACGGACAGTTTGTTATCTATGTTTGAGGCGTTTGAGCGATAAACCGTACTTTTTTACACGTTTATGTTTGTATCGTCAACACTTGCATGCGTGACATATAAATACACACTTATATATAATAAAAAAACATTTATATTTTTAGGTCACGCTCTAACCTAACCTTGGTAATTCAGCAATGTGAAATTGAAATGCCGCGCGGTCTATAATCATTTATACGAGTGAACTAAAATTAAAAATCATTGTAATAATGGCGGCCATACCTAAGAATCTATATGGGATCAGGTATTCTTCACACACGCTAAACGCAAATAAAGATGTTTGTTAAGATAACTCACCTGCAGCCTTTGTGATTGCGAATTCGCGATTTTAAAAACAATAAAAATCATATATCACGGTATAACACCGGAAACTCACTTCCACAGGATTTGTGCAGTAGAATATACTAATATAGGAACCTATACAAACTATATCGTTTTTCGTTGTAGGTTTATGTATAATTGGATTTCGAACGACGTCGACCCACGAACGTATTAAATATCGTGTCTAGAACTGACATGTGACCAAATTCGGCGAGTGTAAGTATATGTTATAGTAAACTAAAAAATGGAGACAATTGGCGTATGATTTTATTAGATATTAATGTTTATTATTACTTTCACTTTATCTATATTTTATCCTGTTGGTTAATAATTGGCTTTTATCAGACATTTATAACACTACTGCAATAATGTACTGTATTACATTTTATAATATAATATTTATTTAAACAGAATATATTACTGCGTTTTCTTGTGTTTAGTATGATTTAAAATGTATTGCGATTTCTAATAGGCTCTACTAAGAACCGCAATAGTTGTAAGTATTATCATCTTATTATATTATAGTTCACAGTAAATATGCCAATGTTTATTCGTAAGATTTTCCGTTCCGGGGGTCATCACCACATACCTAAATCCGGTCCTGTTTGCCGGGATGATCGGTGTAGTAACAGGCGCTGTTGCAAAACACACACACGCGTTTGTGCGTGTATATGTGTACAGGCTGAGCGGCGAGAAGAATGTGCGCGCGGGCAATTATATATAAATAACGAAAGAAGTATATTTATATTATATTATATATATATATATATATAATACGCTCTACACACACACACACACACAGAAAACCTAAACGGTCGTCTAACCGATTGCGCAAGTTCAAGGCTCATTGATTCGGCCGGTATATTATATTATTATATACGGTAGACAATGGCCGCGGGGACAAACGGGGACAGGAACAAACGAGCCAAACAGCAACGGCGACGCAGCTGCAGCAGCTATCTCCTCCACGCCGGTGTACGCATATTATATTATACCTACACGGTCGTCGTCGTCGTCGTCGTCGTCGTCGCAGCCACACACTCTATAAATCTAAAAATTATTCCACGGTCTGGTATTATATATTATTACTATCGTCGTCATTATTATTACACCATTATTGTCGCGCGCCCCGTAGAGGAGAACGCCATTATTGTTATTTAATAATAATAATATATACACTCGCTCTCTGTATATTTACTATATTATTATCCCCGCTGAACCGAGATTGCTGCCACCCCGCATCACTCGCTCGATCACCACACGAGTGTATTACAGTAATATTACGTGTCCATATCCAAAACCGGTACACTTCGCCGTCCCTCCCCTAAGCGCGTATATTTATCATACATTATTATTATTATTATAGTACACAATATTATATTAATGCACATCATAAGTTTTATGTTTGATTATAATGACGCAGTGCGAGCGGCAGTTTCGGAGACCCGGCTTTTAAAATATTTTCTAGCAATATTATTATACGAGTACAATCACGCCATTGCCGCGGAAGTGCCTGCGCACATAAAGTATTATAAACGGTGTGACGTTCGACATTGTTATATAATACATTATATTATAAATTATAATATACGGTCGTATTAATTGGGTTATAACCCGACGATATGACAACCATCTGCCCCCGATATCATCGACGGGAGCTAATTGTGCCGTTGCCCGCTTCACTACATAACAATATGAAACGCGCGCCCTATACGACGTATACAGGATTGTCCTATTTAGGGCAGATGAGAGCACAAATTCACTTAATTAAACTTTAAATATTTCCAAACAAAGAAATTATCAAAAAATTCTCTGCGACAACTTACAAGAAACTTAGATGACCGGTAAAAACTTCAAAAAGGTCAAGACTTCAAGATCACATAAAAAAAAATTGGCTAAAAGTGTCTTCATATGTAAGTTCATTAATAAGTCAAGAAGTTTAATGCATTATAATATTATCTAACCATAATACCACCGTTATTATATCAAACATTCAAGCTCTAAATAAGGGTGTCGTCATCATGACGCAGACACCTATTATATTTTTCCACAAAAACTATCTTAACAAATAAACTAGTTCTCCATCGTTGGACAACACATTTAATCGTGAAGATGCCTTTTGAATGGCAAGGAAATAATTATAATTATATATTATAACCATAGCAGCTGATATAACATCATCAGTTGTGAAAAAACAGTGTCTTACGAATCTCAGATAAGCGTCCGGTGGCTCGTTATAAAGACATATAATTAATAATGATAATAATAATAATAATAATGATAAAAAATGACTTTCAGACGATTCAATAATAATATGTTATTGCGTTTATTATTCTTCAATTATAGGACCTATAGTTGTTTTTCATATATCAAAAACTTATCAGTATGTTTAAATGTATAATTCGTCATGAATACATTGCAGATCGACTATTGATCAAAGAACTGATCGACTTTGGGAAAAGTAGGAAATGAAACGCAAGGGGACTAAGTATTTTAAGTTTGAACTATTTTTTTCAGAAAATTTATACCTCCTACGCCTTTTTTATTTAAAGGTAACTTTTCACGATTCATAAACAATTTCAAAAAACCTTTTCCATTTATTAAAATGTGGAATAATCTTATCTCCCTAATACAATTTATAGGGTTGTCAGTTGTCACAATTATAAATCATTTTTTCTTGTCACCGCTGTAATATCAGGTATATACTATACGTAATAATGTGCAAAATAATGCATTTTTTTATGTCGTCAATGTATCAACCATGTACTGCAGATTAGTTATCTACTCTAGTTTTTTTCCAAATCAACTGTCATGTGTCAAGCAACTGCTCGGACCCACTTCTGGCTTACTATAATATTATGCAAAACAAACACTACAGCACCGTAACAAATATAGTACGGTAGCCCGATCATGTCAGAACGAATAACCATAATTATTTCCGAACTTTTTACAGACTCCCCACCGTTAACTGGACTGGTAATGTGCGTACCTATACCTATATATATATATATATATATTATATAACATGTAGGTATCTATATATGCGTACAATGCGGCAGCGGATCGACGGTAAACGGTGTAAATAACAGCTCCGCCGAGAGAAGTTTGAACGACGGAGTATAGGTAAAGGCCAGTCGTTTATATATATTATATCTTAGCTTTATTTTGTTATTATTGTTATCGTTTTTTGTTATTTATATTTTTTCAGAGAGCAGACCGGTGTCAGCAGCCGGGAACAATGGCCGACCACGGCTACGATACTATAAATACGTATATTAATATGATATTGCCACCGCCGTAAGCTCGACTCCGGCGACGACCACGGTGTATCGTGAGTCACACGTCCCGCGCCGGAGGTCCGACGGCGGCGATCGACGCGATCTGTACAGTACGATCTAAACTGGAATATCGTGTTTGTCGCGCTGTTTTGGTTTCGTTTTTTTCCTCCTCCCGTTTCTTTCCCTCTATCGCAAAAATTCATTATGGCTCGGCACGCGCAATGGTAGCATAGATATTACAATAATACAGAAGATAAATGAGAATATTTATTGATATATACGATGTACGATATAATGATATCGTAATGTCTTACCTCGAAAGTCCGATTCGGGTCATTTGTTCCTCTGTACACGCTATACTGCTATCGAGTTTAGATTCTATAGCTATGGCTTGTGCAGCAGTTTTTGTCACCACCACGGTTCGATTTGAAGAAGAAATGCGTTTTACTCGTTGCTACAGGATATTATTATCAATAGCGACCATACCTTCCCCTCGAATAAAGTCTTCCAAACCACCATAAAAAAATAATGTATAGACAGTAAGCCCAAAAACGTTATTGTTATAGTACCTATACTTTAAAATGTTAACTTAACTTCTTCATGCAAACATTTTACCCAATTCCGATGTACTTACCTGTTATGTGTGCATATTACCTATATATAATATGTTATATATTCCGTGTATCTAAATATGGTTTGTAAGACTCAATAAATCGTATTGTCAACAAGACATTATATTATTATTATGATAAGTGATATATTTATTAAAACTATACGTACGTATGTAATTATATATTTCTCGTGTGATAGTTGTCTTTGTGGAAATATTTTTGCTATTCGTAAACACACCTCATCCCGTGCGATTACACGGTAATAATATATCGATCAAACGACAACTATTGAAGAGATCAAATTATGACGCATTTTTTTTTTTACTTGCTGTTCAGCATCTGATACCTGAAATTCTTTTCGATCTGACTTCGTCAAATCTCAGCGTTCGTTATTATATACGCGCCCGGTCCTCCAATTGTCCGTAATAAAATAATAAAACAAAAAATACCCTCATTAAAATAGATACAATCGATTCGAAAGCAGTCGGGGAGAAAAAAAGATATGTCCACCTCGGAATTTTAATTAGTTATTTTCTGTTTGGCCCATTTTCGTATTCGTTCCCGTATGTATATAGCGTCTCCGCCCGGATGTATAGAGGGAAAAGCATTGATGCAGTTAAGATCCGTATGTACAATATAATAATATTATCCGTCATATGCTGTAAAAATCTACATATTATCGTGTGATTTAAAAAAAATTATAATAACCGTTCGTCCTAGGAAGCGGCGATATCAAATTCGACGAATAATTACTAAATACGATATGCAATATTATATTATTTTACGTCTGTTGTGGTACGCTAACACTATAATATTATACGAGGTGAATAAATATTTTTTGGGTTTTTTTTTCTTCTCAGTATCGTGTGCATTTTGAATCGCGTAGGTATAAAACAATAATATATACCTATACCTATATATATATATATATATCGTATATTTTACAGCGCGCTTCCTGGCAACGGTGGTGCGCATGTTTTTTTTCCTCATATACTTACGTGCGGACGCCGGGCGCACTTGTGCCGAGGATTCTGTGTAAACTCGTTTTAAACAGACCTAATTGGCTGGACAAACGAGCTCGACGCTGTTCAAAATGTTGTGTCGACAAAACCTGCATAGTTTTTAATACAAATCTTCTAATTGGCTCCGATTAATATAAAACGCAACCGATTTTTTTCTTATTTTTTCCTCGGTCTCCGTACGAAACCCGCAGACGATATTTATTATTATTATCGTATATTCACTGTATTTTTTTATTCGCCCTTTATACTGTGTCGATAAACTTGCCATTGTTATTGTTTCGGCGTATATTATATAGTATAACGCGCCGTCTTCGCTCCGACGCTCGCCCGTCGTTTTCGTTACAACTCTGCTAACGCCTGTTCACGTATGTGTGTTTATATGTATATACACAGTACGCAATTTATATCCAATTTGCAGACGACGTTCGATGATTTTTTTTTTTATTTTTTTTTTTACGAATCGCGTAACTCAAATCATGTGAATTTTGAACAGACGTGGGCGCGTTAAGTGTATGGATTTTTTTCACGCACTCAATCTTTTCGCTATCTATTTAGTAGGTATATACATAATAATTTATAATATATTACAAAACCCACTTTCCCGTGTCTAATTAGTTACAATGCCAATATTATAGATGTGTATCGGTCATACCTATCACTTATGTTGGCAGAATGTTTGCAAAAATCGAGGAAAACGAATATTATATTATAAATATAATATATTATAGTACGTTCTAATATTTTATGCGCGATTATATGACATTAAGTATACGACCAATTAATATTTGCAGTTTGGCGATAAAACGCTAACAGCGGTCGCAATTTGTTTCGTTACCGCACCTACGTCTGGTCTATGTAAGTATAATAAGATAATAAATTATTTAATTGGTTATTTTGATTTAAAAATTGGTGATGTTAACGTAATATCTAATACGTATTTAATTTTATTTGCAAAACGATATTTTCACCGATGTACTGTTGTATAAATTGTATAATAGGTACGCGTGTGGCGTGTTGTTAAAGTTGATAAACTATGTACCTGCATACCTTATCGATATCTATACAGTATACAGGCGTAAACATTATTGATGGTTCCACAAAGTGTATACGAAAAAACAAGTTAGTACTATAATCAGGTATTGAACGCGCGGCGAAGAAAATCTATTCCCAAATACCTGCATGGATGACGTATAGTATTCGTATGTATCACCATCGACGTTAATTACGAGTGTTAAAACATATCAATATAATAGATATTAAATATACTAGTTTTAAAAACTTAAACTAATCATTTTCTATGTACTATTATTTTTTCATGAATACTTTGTTACGCAATTATTACGTTTAATTTGATGATAATTGTAGACAAAGTCCATGTCGGTTAACATAAATTAGTGAAATTAAATACTGCGCCAAATAAAAAAAAACATTCTACAACCAGGTCATTCAGAACGTATTCATATGTAGATAATGTTTATTTTAGTTTTGAATTTATTATTCGAATTTTATCAAATTACCTATAATAATAACCAGTGCGACAATTACCAATGGCAAGGGAGGGGGTCGCTAGAGAAACTCTTGATCTTCTGTATAGTTATAACTTATAGCAGCCAAAATGTTTGATAATATTATATTTTTGCTAAAATATTATCAATATAATAATATTTTGTCGGAATGATAAAGAAATGTTTTACATATATTTTAAGCTACAGCGCCACTCGCCATTAATCATTATTTAATCATGAGTTGTAGTAAATATATGCTTGTAAATTTTAATATTAAATTATTTGTAAATTAATCATCATCTAGTTTTCGCCTTATAAACGTACAACATGGTTTATAATTTGCGTTCAGAAAAATGTTGTTTAATAAAGTGAAAATAGTATAATTATCTATGATTCATGTTATGAATTATGATTTAATTAAGTTAATAAAGTTTATAATACTGATATTATATCTGACTTGATTAGATAAGTACTGTGAAAGAGTTATTCTAAAAAATATTAAAGGGCAAACAGTTGTACAAATAATTATATAATACGTTTTGAAATATAAATTACTTAATTTGTAATTGGACAAATTTTTATAGGTGATTTTACATAGCCACGGCGGCGTTTAATAATATTTAATTTGTAGGTATAGATAAGTTAAATTTTAAAAATAATAGCAAACCAAGAGAGCGGTTTTTTAAAGGAGTTTGGTAAGTGGGCCATGCATAATGTTTGCTTGTCACCCCCACTGATATACACCAAGTTAATAGCACTAAAAATAACCTAATTAAAAATCAATTTTAAAAATGATTATTACAAGTATTTATTAGTAGTTATTACATTACAGCTGATGTACGCGTTTTCTCGGTATCAATAATTCATGATTATTATAAGTATAGGTTTTGTAATAAAAAAAAACTGCTCGTTTTAATGCTACATAGTGATCTATAAAATTTAGTATTAAAAATATTTTTTTTTTGATTGTATGAAAATGTGGAATTTATTTGACAACACCGACTGGTTTATCGCCAAATCGTAAATATTTGTAAAACTGCAAAAAGCGTTATTTTGTGCCAGTTGCCGAGTAAGAATGAGATTTTTAGAACCGACCAATCAACATACATACATAGTCATTTAGATACATTATATTATAGTTGGTGCGTGGAAACGCAAACAAAAATGGTTAGTCATTAAAAATTAAACACTCATCACTGCGGTACCTATAGTAATTACAATATATAGTAGGTTGTATTAGTATATACCTATATAGACAACTAGGTAGTTGTAGTAAGTAGCAGTAGCACCTTATCTAATTAGCCGTTGTCAATATACGACGCTTATTACACGCCCACGCGACGACCACGACCGCGGTTACCACTTATTATTATTTGTTTAGGGTCGTCTGAGAAACTGTAGCTTAATACGGACGAGTACGAGCAAAACAACGGGAACAATCATCGAAAATCGGTCATAAACAATCATCACATTGACAGTGGTTTGGGGCCCACACGCGTTTACTTCCACATCGTTATTATATACATAGGTACATAGACAGAATACATTTATAATGTATAAATTATCGTAATCGTATGTATATGATATTACTGAGTCGACAGTGAGCTAGTATACACATAATATATAATAGCTCTTTTATATAGATATACAACAAAACGTGTAATATTAGATGATGATAGTAGTAATAGTATAAGATACATCACTGTCAGCTAATTAAACGCGTATCTGACTGCATTTGCATCGACTTCGGTAAACGATCTCGACGGTCTTCGTAACTTCATTGTATTCCTGCAGATGTCGTTATACCTTATAGCATACTATCATCGCGCTGTATAGTCGTGCGCACAACACACACATTATACCGAGTGCTCAGAAGTAGTCAAATCGTCCGAGCTGCATCACTACTATACGAAATGCCGTTTTCGTGTACACATATATGATATTATAATAATAATTAATACTTATAATAAATAAGTATACCTGTTTGTTACAGGTACGATTTAATGGTAAACAAATTTAACTATATAGTATAAGTATTATCTCAATACAGTGGATTCCACTTAATGTGAGCCCATCGGACCTGCCCTGTTTGTCAATATTAAGCGGTCGCCCATAAAAACCGAAATTAGTTGCATTAATTATTTGTATTGGGAACTGACCATTTTGCCCATATTAGGCGGAATCCACTGTATATACAACTGCTGGGGATTCACCATAAGGATTCTCACCCAAATGTTTTTCTTTTATCTAAATGAAATTATTTAAATTCAACCACATTCTTAAAACATCCAAAAACTATAAGCCGTAATTTAAAATGCTCGTAGGAGTTTATACCGTTTAAGTAGTATAATAATATTTTGACTAAATATTATATCTATTTCATGTTTTTATTAAAATCATTATTACAACTTTAAGTTTGATAACACTCGTCTCGCGTTTAAATTTCGATTTGGATTTATCAATATATTCAACAAAAAAAAAAATCATGTGTTAAACAAATTACAGTAAAAAATAATTGTTCTCATACAGAACATTATTTAAAGGTTAAACGACATAAAATATGCTAGTCTATAAATATTAAATTAACTTAAAATTCTTAAAAATCAGAATAAATAAGTGCATTATTAAAATACAAAATAGAGAATTGACCATGATTAGCGAATCACAATGCATGTATGTATGTACTTATGTATGTATGTATGTACGTATGTATGCATGTATGTATGTATGTGTGTATGTATGCATGTATGTATGCATGTATGTATATATTTATGTATGCTCGTTTACTTAATTAATTACGTTTCTTATTCTGGTTTATAATATAAACATAATATTATAATATGTATCTATGTGCACGCGTAATTAAAACGCTTACACGCGTGCTGCGGTGTCAGATGATAAAACTCGATAATAAGTATCGTGGCTTATATTATTACTATTATTATACCTAAGTATAATATTATCAGTGACAAATCTACTGTACGGGCAGTTGCTATAGGGCGCTCGATTTTTTTTTATAACAAAATATATTATTATGTTGTTGAGAAGAATAAGATTCCCTTTGTGCCATATGGGACGCAAACTTATTATTTAGTAACAGATTCGTTAATATTTATATAGGTACGTCGCACTCTGTATATTATATTTATACGTATTAATATGTTTTACTATCTCGCACTGTATACTATTTGATCGACATAGAATTCCTATTCGAAAATCCTGAACATCAACACTATGTAGGTTGATATTATGCTGCTCGTGGTGTAATAACGCTTTCGGTTATTATAAAATCCGACGAAGCCGCTTTACTAATAATTATATTAAAGATAATAATATTTCGTATTCATCTACACAGTACAGTATATTTTATGCTTTTACAATTTACTAGGTTTATTTAATATTTTAGTATGTTACTTGTTTTAGGGTGTAAATTATGTTCAATTAAAATGTTCCTACCCGATAAACAATATGTGTACCTATATATATATATATATATATATAGACTATAGTCTTTACAGTTAGTTTAATTATTGTATCATATAATTAATCGATATTGTTATTATTAAAAATAATAATTTAATAATAATAGAAATATTAGTATATTATATTTACTTTTCTATAAAAGTTACGAAAGTTACATTTTATTTTTCTGACTTACTATATACATATACATTACATAAGTACATTGAATTACGCGAAGCGTTAAACAATAAAAACGTAACCGTTTTATGTTTAATAACGTTATACATTATTGTTATAATAATAAACCTACTACACGTGAGTTGACATTTTTACGGACAGCAGTCAGCTCTTTTAGATTCGTTTTCTACGTGCAAATGATTGGATTTCTTTTGTGTATGTTTTTTCCATCGCTCAACAGCTCGGTGCATTTTAATCGTTTAACACCGATGATTTCGACACCACCCTCCTATCGGTTTCAAACATAACTTTTAAACGATTATGACACGACACTACGACTACGCACTGGTCACCGAGTCAACTATTAATCATCAGCTATACCTATTCATCTTGTTTTCCCGTCGAATAATACCGAACGAACGCACTCCAAAAAAGATTAATTAACACCGGAAAATATAATAATGTACTCACTCTATACAAATGCATACCGAGTTTTAGTCGGACGGTCATAACCGACAATGTTATAATATTGTAACTTCATATCTCTTTCTCTTCACTTTAGAATTTCAAAAGACGTTTACTCCATTTGTCTGTGTTGGTTTGTATCTAGATAGATACACGGTGATGCGTGTTTCAAAAAAAAAAAAATCATCCGCTAGATAATTATTGTAATAATAATAAATTATTTCAGCGATTATATCATTAATTATTTAGCATACGCGCGATATTCATTGTTGTTTTTGTATTTTTCGACGATTTATAATATGTATATAATTATTAATTGGTTAACATGGAATAATAAATTGATCACTATATAATATTATAGTTAATTTGATTTTCATTATAATATCACTCTACAGGATTATTATTTATTATCAATTATCATTCGCTTTTTTTTTTTATATATAAACCGAGCATGACCTTAATGGAAATAACAAGATGCCATTTGCGTCATCATATGGTCGAATTAATTATTATAATATATAGTTTTTATCTAATAACATTGTTTGTAAAATTCGTTTGTATTTAAGTATAAACACATTATAAATTATAATACTGTGGTAGTAGGTTCAACTCTTATTAACAGTCACACGAGTTGTGAAGGTACACGCACACGATACGTATAGGATTATTTAATTTCTAAACTTCTGTTCGTTTAAAATTTATGTTATTGCTTTTTATTGTTATTATTTAAATATGCTTGACGAAAAAGGGCGTCTGTATCCACCGTTTTGAAAGTACTTGACGAGACGTGGCCCGCGGTACTTGACAAAATCAAGTGTGTTGTCCGGTCGTAAGTTTCGCTCGGACAGTATTGTCGTAACTTACCTAATTACATACATACATTATAATATTATTTAAGCTACGCGAGCGCGGGTCTACTTACATATTATAAATCTTGGTTTTTGAATTTATATATTCATAAAACATTATATACGGCAACGAAATATATATTAACATTCTTTTGGAATTATTTCAACACAAAGGAAGTAACCAGGATTTAAACCCATTAGGGATTAATGCCCACACGGTTCGTAATATTCATGAACAAAAATACGTGTAATATTATATTATTGCTCCATAAACATTGGAATTAGGTACTATGTTGCACATGTTTTTATTGTAATTATAATGATATTATTTTGACATGGTGCACCTAGACCCAATCACGAGGCAGACCTGACTGTATTTTACTTATTATTTCAAACAAATATTATCCTTTTTGAGATGCTATGAGTTACTTAATATTATATTATTATTAAATAAAACAGTATATTATTATGTTTAGGTTAGTTAAAGAGTACCTATATAAACTATCACTAAAACAAAAAATGATGTGAATGATTCAAATTTGTATATTTTAATTTAAACTTTAAACTTTTTAGTTATTAGTTTAATACCTAATTTCTATAATTTAAAGTTTTCCAAGTATATATTTAGTCGATACATTTTGATAAATAATATTATTCGATATTCGTTTGAGATTTTCAATCATAATTATTAATAATTACAATCTAACGCATGAAAAGTACACCTGAAATAAATTAAAGGATAGATAAAAATAAAAGATAAAGAATAAAACAGTCGTGAATACGAGTAATATATTAAATAAATATTCTAATATTTATTTAATGTTCATGTTATCAACTCATTTAGTCATCGAGTAGAAATAAATGAGATATTTAAGTTTTCATATTATTTATTAGTAAAAATATATAACTCCGTCGGTTAAATGTATTGACATGTACCGACTTACTTAGATGAGTTAGATGACGTTATTTTATATGGTGATACGTTATCCATATTGAGTATTGAGTTGACCGCGTAATATTATTTACTATGATAATAATAAGTACCAAATATATGGTCAAAATCTTAATAGATACACATATAGATATTATTATTGTAATATAACTATTCTTATTACCAACCTTACAGATAATTAAATTTGAATTTAACCGGCCGGTTAGACTAAATATAGTATTTCTAATTGTACATAAAACAATGATCGAACGACTTTGTCGAAACTCAATACAATAACATTATTTTCACAATGCGTTTAAATAAAAATAAAATATTATTATTAACTCGAATAAATGTTTTACTTTTTTGATAACGGGTGCGGAATTTTTGGTGTGGCATGACTAACTTGTAAGTGTATTGTTTTTATACATATAACTAAATAATATCATGTATTATCGCTGCATGTGCGGATAACAACCGTTTTCTTTATATTATAGAATTACTTCCTATACAAGAATCACAGAAGCTCGTCAAAAGCGAAAAACGAACCAATTGTGCTTACTGCTTATACGTGTGTAAACGTGCACATGGCTCGTACACACATCGTTGTGTATTATAACTATACACAGTTCGTCTGCCGCCGTGGTTCCTAGACGAGCTATTTCACGAGCCATTAAGACAAAAAACCTCTGTGCCACTTTGTCGGCCATAATTTGTCTTAAACGATGTATATTTCTTTTTCCGCCACTCCTGCAACCCAAACACACACACACACACACATACATATATGTATACAAACAGTCTGCGCGATCCTGCTTGAAATATAAACTGGAAACATACATACATATATAATATGAAATCATATTGAAGTATAACCACCCGTTATAGACGCCTTCTCAAGTCTTTTAGCATCGGTCGGTTTCCAAAGTTTGCCCGCGCGGGAGGTGCACCGCAGCTGGCCATTAAATAAAATATACATATATATAACTCGTATCCTATCGTTGTTCTTTACGACCGGCCCGATGGTCGAAAACCACGATAAAATCCACGTCTTATAAATTGATATACACAACAGTATTATGTATCGACTGTAGCTGTGATATTAACATACTCATATATTGTTGCGTTCGAATCTCGCGGTAACTGCATTGTATTATACATATATATGTATATAGGTAGGTACATATATAGTGCAACGCGGATCAATATTCGAAAAGCGTCTCATCCATATCGTATCATTATTGCAGTCTCGGATAATACGAACGACGTGATCTATAAATAATAGTCCATACGCGTATTTTAGTCACGGCGGCGGCGGTCGTCATCGATGCCGGCACGACATTTGTTGCGATAATCTCCGCAGCAGCGCAACGCATACAATATACCCGTCCGACTTGCCGCGACGTTTAAATGGCGTCGCGTGTTATTCCCGTAAGCCGTAAGTATTCTCCGGCGACGGCATAGATAATTAACGCCACCGGAAGCCTGTCCACAATTAGTCACCGGCACAAGAGGGATATTATATACATACACGCTTGTATACAGGTGGTTATTATATGTAATAATAGTCAGACGATTAGCGAATTTTTAGCGTTTCGATTGTTAAACGACAATAATCGTGCGACGATCACATAGATTTCATATCATTATACGAGTTCGTCGTCATCGATGACGGCTTTACGACGAACGGCAAACCCGGACGATAAACCGACGGCTGTTACTATATATTTTACAATCTTTGTTTATCGTTTTTTATACCATAACACTTCACACGCAACCGTAAACATAAAACGTTCACAAAACTTACACGTCAATTTTTTAACATTCTATAACGTACGGCGATCGGCGTGACGTGTTCCGTCGTTATCGTAGAAGTCGAAATTCGCGACAAGACGAGACGCCGGAGTAAGCGTTACGCGTATACAGCGGCGGGGCAGCGAAAAATCACGACTGTGTCGATGGCGAACGAGAAGTCCCAAATCGAAAACGTCCGACGCCGCTTCAGGTATATAGCCGCTATGCGTGTAATATTTTCAAGGCTCACTCGTATACCTTACCCCGCAGCGTGTCGATGAACCGCGATTTCGTAAAAGTCGAGGGATCGTTCTCATATAGGCAAAAATTGTACTGCAGCCAACGAATATTACAAGTAATAATATAACAACACCGGGTTTCGACGGAAACAACGACTTCGTATTGTTATATAGGTACTATTATGCGTTATGCGTACCGCAACCAAAACCGCGGTCGTGGTAACGATTCGATATAGTCGTACGACATTACGACGGCGACAGCGATAACCGTATATCACGGCGACGACGTATCGGGCGTGTGAACCTCCCGCGATAGCGGCTAATTGCGTAATCCGATGCCGGCGTCGGCCGTTGGGGTGTGCTTCTGCGGCGGCCGGATATGACGTTCTTGCACGGGTCACCGATATCGTGGCGCCAGACATCCCCAAAAATTAATTAGTGGAACCAACCGACTGTGTTAGCAGTTTATTTTACGGACGACCGTCGCCATTATAATAATAATAATAAGTAATATACGCGTACCTATAATGGTAATAATAATGCGATACTACAATATATATATACTATTAAATTAAATTATACATGGCGAGAGGCCGAGAGCATATTATAGTATTATACACGTGGGCAGCAGGTATACCTTGTAATGGACGTGATGACTGATGAGTAATGACGCGTACACACCATATCGACGGTGGTTTAATTTAGCCGCATTTGGATAATGTAGGTAATAGCTAGGTATACGCGCCGCATGAAATCCAACGAGAGGTCTTTTCCAATAGCCTTTATTTACAGTTTTTACGTAATATTTTCGTTTTCTCGTTATCCATTAGGTATGTAGGTGGAACCTATAGCGAAACGTGCACAACATCATCAAATATTATTACTCTGCCTGGTCGTCTTTTATCGCGGCAGAGTGTATGTGCGTACACAGCGAATGGATAATAATTTGAATATACGTTATTAGGTTAATTATTTGCCAGAAGTGTGTTAACATAGGTATGCCATTTATTCCCCGGCAGATCCGTGTGCCTACTGGCTACGATCTATAGGTACAACCGTACGGGACGTTTTTATTCATAATAATATATAGGTCATCCTATACTTAATATTGTCTAGAACACTTTGTTTACCACGACCCCGACGCCGAGAACTTTTTTTACACGATAACAATCTTTTAGTTTATCACGAATTGTAAATCATAATCTAATAGTACATAATGTTCACTGTATTTAGGTTGTATGTACTATGTAATTTGGTTTAATAATATTAATAGAAAATATTAAATAATACAGTCGATACTTTTTGTTTGTAGCGAGATAACACATGAAATGTTCAAACATCACAATTTATTAGATTCATAATTTATTTATCTATTAATTAATAGTATAATAATATACCATATATTGTATTATAAATGGATTTCCGGTAGCAACACTATAGTAAATTATGTTGGTTATCAATGTTATGTACAAACCTTATTATTTTTCATACTGTAATTTTCCAATTAAGCCTTTGTTTTTTTTTTTATTCCCTATACTGATGGCTGATAAATTTAACACTCATTTCCAAATTAATTATTCTGTAGATATTACACTGACCTTCAGAAATGATCTCAATAAATGTCTTTAATGGTGCGATTTAAGGTTATTGTTGATAGCAGATAAACTATATCATTACAGTTTTTTTCTTATAGACAAATTAATGAGGTATTATTTAAAATGTATCGCTTAAAATAATTGGAAATTACTGAAATGTGTATTATTTATTATACCAAAGTATAATTATCTAGTATTACACAAACAAATAGTTCAATTAAATTTTATAATTTATTATTTGTACGTGTACATTTCAAATTATTTTATTAATTAGATAAATAAAGTTCTGTAATCAATTTTTACTTTTTAAATTATTTTTGACACGTATTCCCATCGAATCCAATGATATAATTTTAATTTAATTGCGTTTAAAATATGAATAACACTTAATTCCGCGGAAAATATTTTATATAATATATAATATATATTATATTTACGAGTATACTTAATTTGTACTCATCTTATATTTTTAAACAATTGACACGTAATAAATTAATTACAAAATACGTGATTATTACATTTTTAGACTGATATCAATAACCTCAATAAGATATTTAATTTAAACGAATGAATTATAATATAATATGGGTATAATATATAGGCATACAGCCATACAGGTACTGAGGTACCACAACTGTATAACAAAAGTATTTTTTATGATTGATAATAATGGAAGTTATTATATCTTCTGTGTATATGTTTAAACGTCCTTATCACATCAATATAAACTGTCGTATTCAACTTATTTAAAAGTGTACCTATTATTAATTTTTGTGATCTTTATATTTTTTTTTACCATTTACTTAAATACTTCACTATAATTATATAATGTTATATTATACAGTGTTATATAATCGACCTATTTTTTAAAACTAAATAAAAATAAATCATAGATTATATCATACACGTTTATACGTTACAATAACCATTTCAGTTAGAAAAAAATACAACAAAAATTATATAAAGTGAATATTAGAATAATACGAGTACAATAATTGAATTGAACACCTTGAATATTTTTATAGTCGGAATATTACAATTGTTTAGGAATATACCTAGTATTCCGAAATACCAAAAAAAAAAAAATCCTTGATATTTTTTCTTATACTTTTGTTATATTTTGTAAATGACCGAATGAAAAAAATTGTGCATAACATGTTTAAATGAACTCTATATAATATTTTGTTCTAGCTTCTACAACCTGAACTTAAAGAAGTAAATTTGTGTTCAAAATGTGAATAGTTAAAAATTAAAATTGTTGTTAAAGCCAGAACCAGAAATAGAAAAGGCTGAATTCCTAGTTCCATTTATAAAGAATTATCCAAGAATGTAAAAACTTAGTAAAAAATAATGATTTTGAGGCAATAAAATTGTTTTTACAAAATTAATTGTTTATATCTAAATAGTAAATTACATGTTAACGTCCTATGGATAATTTTATTAATTTAATATTATTTAACATTCAAATTATTCAATTGATCCTCCGGAACACAGGTGTTCACACAGGTGGTATTAGTGTTCCGCCAAAATCTTAAAATCAATAAGAAAAAAATAAAAACGTGTATAATTACTGTTGTATTTTACGGCTGTGTTCCACGAAAACCTTATAAAAATGTTAAGTGTTCCGTCATTCAAAAAAGGTTAAGAATCGCTGGACGGGTATTAGATATTATTCGCTTCGTTCATCGTATGATTAATTTATGTATGTGTAACAAATATGGTGGTTCAATTTTCAAATCCTTTATTGAAATTCGTACAAATTTATGGTTGTAATGGTGTGTGTTTTAAATTATCGTAATATTTTAGGTCTTGTTTGCAAGGTAACGTCATCACACATTTTGGACAATTAATTTTGTTATATTCCGCTGTGTATCCTGTTGATGTGCCTTATTTTGCTATGACTCGTGCTAAATTGACAACCACATATTTCTCAACCATGTCTTACTTTGAGATGAACTGTAGTAATATGTGTATCTTTTCTATCAAAAAAAAAAAAAAAAAAACTGATCATATCTACGGGATGAACTAGGTGAACCAAGATTAAACCAAAAAATTAGCATAAAGATAAAATTATTTTTGTTAACTTAATCGAATAATATAAAATACCAAACAAAGGAGAGGTCATAAAAATTAAACATTAAGTATTTTTTTCTAAATATTAAAAATCCGTTTAAAAATAAAATATATATTAGTCAATTTAATTTGTATATAAAATGTATATGATATATATATATATTCGTATAACTTATTAAAATTTCTACATTAATAATTATTAAAATGTATGTACACTATACATTTATCATATTATAGGTATATCAGATTTTGAACTGAACGGTGAAAGCATTGGTTTTACAATAGTGTGTGTTTATTAATATGTTTTGGTCATCATGTTTTGGAGTACTAAAAATGCATACATTCTCAATCTTATTATTTTTTTTTTATTTATTATATTTTAAATGTGCCAACAAATTACATGTTATTACAAGTTTTCTAATACAATTAAGAATTAACCTTATCTTAACACGGTGACACATTTTGCACTTCACATAATTTTTGCAGCACGTGAACAACTTTTTCTTTGAAGAAGAGCCTTTTTTTTAGGTCTTTATAATGTGTTGTTTATTGGTAACGAGTATTTATAGTAGTGGGATTCCTATTTGTATGATAAGATTATATACACCTATACCATGGTCGCAGCATATACTGATTTGGAGGAAGGTTTGTTGTAGTCAATTATTTTTGCATTAAAATTGTCAGGGCACATATCAATTGTCAATTGGGGGATTAAAAGTAATTTTTAAATCAAAATTCCTAGTGCTTAACCAAATAATTGAAAAATGCTATAAAAAATTATTAAGAAATATATGCAACAGATTTTAAAATCAATATTGTTTTAGTACAAAAAAAAAAATGTTCTTAGAATTTTCACCAAATGTTTATATTAGTTTTTTCAAGAAAAAAAAATAATTTTTCAAAATATTTTGATCAATTTTTTTTGTTGAGATATTTATAGACGACTGAAATTTATTTTTCTTAAGTTATTTTGGTTTAAATTTCTTTTTTTTAATCAAAATGCTTGAAAATTGAATACAAGTGTTTCTTGTTTAAAAATATATGAAACATAATATTTTTATAGACATTTAAAGTTACAATTATGAAAAATTATAAATTCATTCGTGAAAAATAATAATTTTTCTCCTAATTAGGTATTCTTAGTTATTTTATTGTTATCCAAAACATATGAAAAACAATTAAACATAGAGATTTAAAACCTTAAACCTTTATATATATATATATATGTTTCTATCTAAACATAATACAATATTCAAAATATTTAAACTTTTCTTAGTTATAATTATTTATATCGTGGATCTTTTCACACCATCATTGTTATATTGACGTAACTTTTAAATTAATAACAATAATAATACTGTGGTATACATAGGATATATATATTATTATACAAAATAACTTACCTATAAATCAACGTGATTCTCCCAGTTTTTATTTTTTTAATTACATTTTTTATGGCCTATTTGAGTTATCATAATGATGTCTTAAAAATGTATTAATTTTTATTAGTTATATATTTTTAATTCTGTAAAATTTAATAGTTATATACCGTTTACCTAATATATTGTTATGTAATAGCTAAGTACCTAGGTATCTATATTCTACATAAGAAAATAGAGATTAAAGAATTAAAATTATGATTATTAATTCAAATTTCTCATTAAGCTATTATTTAATTAATTAATTTTCAAATAATTATAAGATAAGAATATAAATTTACTGGCCATGACATTTGACTTCTTAGATATAGAATGTCTTTTCCAACGTACAATTGCCGTACTGTGTACATATTTGAGTTCATTTATTGTTTTTGTTAGATTCTGGAAGCACTTGAACAATATAATAATATATATACCTACTGTTTGCAGTCCATTTAGTATTTTGGCTATCAGACATACAATGATTAGATCAAATAACAAATATGTTTTTTTTCAATAATAATTACTTATAGGAAACTACAAAGTTTGTATTAAATAATTTATTCCTTATTAATATGGAACATTATTAATTATTATATACATAATTTTTTTATTACACACTAATATATATTGTTATAATTATATTATAAAATGAATTGATTGCTTATTTTATATATTATTTATTGCTGTGTTTTTTTGAATATAACTTAAATTAAATTAGATTAGTTATAATTAAAAAAAAAATACTACGTAGATTTATATATTATAAAATATACATGCATAATGCATACTTAAATAGAAAGTACACAGAATTTCGATAAATATTGTTAATGATTGAAAATGTCTGTTCAACATAAAAAACGATAACAATAATATTATATAATGTTTAATGCTTTTAGTAAAACATCATGATTAGTTTATTAAAATAAATAGTAAAAATGTTTCTTTTGAGGCGGTTAGTCTTCAAGTTTAAAGTAAATTTTCGAACTCGTGGTTAGCTGTAGATTGATATAGCGAATTTTTAATGTCGTCTTTGATAGAAAAATAGTTTCATTAATACGAGTAAGTAATAGATGATATATATTTTAAACGATTTCGCTATTGAATTTTTAATATTGTTGAAAAACAATTTTTTTTTTAATTAAAAATATAATTTATCAGTTAATTAAATAAAATATACAACGAGGCATTCGTAAAATTATCAAAGTTAAAATCTTGTAATCAGCAAATAGCTTATCAAGCATAAATGTGCTTGGTGATGCTTATGCGTATAAGAAAGTTTTTTTTTAAATTTATTTTTTTTTTTAAGATTTTAACAAAATATTAATATTAATATTCTATCTCGACATTTAAAAACAAAATACATACATACAATTTTATATATTATAAAAAATAAAAATTCATAAAGCTCACGCTTTTAAATTCTAAAGCCTGACTACATTGTATATGTAAGTGTAATGAGTTTTATTAAGTTGATGTTGTCTGTTGATTGAGCCTCAAATAGGGATTTTTTTTTATTTAAACAGATACGTTAAATATACCTGTAGGTGCTATTTGTTGCGGAAGAAATTGCAGATGTGCATTTGATCGCGTAAATTCTACGCGAGGAATCATATATACGTATAAAGTCGAATGCATCGATAGGAAACTATCGAACATTTAAAGTATTATAAGTCATTATTTTGTGAAATCGTGTACGAAACGCTACATTTTTGGACGTATTATTTATATGTAACAATCATATATATTAGAATCACAATGATGTTATTGAACCCGCTCGATCCATTAACCGATAAAGTTCAAACTAGTACGTACCTATTCATTAAAGAGTATCTTTACTGAGTGTAAGTAGTGTGCAGTCGTATGCGGCGTGTTCAACAGTATGCAATAATTATGTCGTTATAATATAGGCAATTAGTTGGTTTAATTTATAAAACGAACGAAATCGCAGTCACACAGGATCTATCGGTGGCTCTATAGTTTCCAATATTATGTTTAATATCAATTAAGTGAACCGGAGTTAAAACGGTATTTCAAAACCGTTTCGCTATAGACATATCATATGCATTATTATTTATTGAACGTAGTAATAGGGTAGGCCATAGGCATAATATATATATATTATAATCGCCCGTCGAACTCTTTGCGGGATAAACTGCAGTGTGGCTCTAAATCCACATCGTACGATTCACGAATTTAAACCTGACCTAAACTGTATGATGTTCGTTTTGCCCGCGGGAACAAAGGAGGTGGCAATGCGGTGGCCGGCGCGTAGTGCGGGTTAACCACAATTTAATATATTATCTTATACACACGGGCGCAGGTATTCGGTGGGTGATGGTGCCTATGTGTTACTAATAATAACGGTAAGTGTATACGACGTGTCACGGGTGTCGAGCGCGACCGCAAAGGCGTAACGACGACGAGATAAAAGGATATATTGTTGTATAACGGGGGCCGAAATGTGATATGAGTGCGGCAGGCGGTACATAATATAGCCAAAGGAAGACGGCGAAGACGTGGAGTGGCGTAACGACGAAATACTAATGCGCGCGGAGGAAAGACGTTGCACAAGTACAAAAAAAAAAAAAAAAAACGTAAAAATATAAACACGACGCGAGTGCCGCGCTGCAGATGATGATGACGACGACGACGACAATAACCACCGAGACGATGGCCGCGTGGCGGAATAAATCATATTGGTTCTCCATTAAAATAAAATTACGCGTCGGGTGCCGCCGCACACCGGTGCAGTGTTGCGCGTTTGCCGATGAACGGCTCGAAGAGAATAGTGCAATGCACGGGAATTATAGGTGTATACGACAACTGTCGTGTGATAGTGCAGTGAGGTATAATAGTACAGTATAACGAGTCGTTTTGACGCGATCATTCCCAGCTGCCTCGTCGTCCGCAGATCGCCGAGTTTATATAATATGCATTATTATTATTATTATTATTGTAATAGTGTATTCGAGTGGCGTAAATAGGAAGGGTGTCATCGGTGGCAGGGGCGGCGCACTGTATACCGCCGGCTAATGGTATAAAGAAAAATTAACCATTAATATGACACCGGGGACAATAGATTAAGTGACTCCATTCATTGTCGCCGCCGTCTATTTAGCCCGCACCGCGCTGTAATAATAGTAATGATAATAATAATAACGACGATAGACGGCATTATGATATAATATACGACGCGCGCGACCGTTTGTGTGTGTGTGTGTACCTATAAACTATTATTATGTGTGATGAATTTATCGCGATAATAAAAACGAGTATGATATAGTGGGAAAAAAAATTATACAGATTTTTTTTATTCGCCATATCTATACGGTGCGCTGCAGCGCAGTGCCCGGCCGAGTCCTCCCATCGTCGTCGTCGTCGTCGTCGTCGTCGTCACGGGCCGCCGATTTCTAGACTCAACGGCCCCGGTCGACCGGAACTAATTCGCAGCTCTATACGTACCGCCGCCGGTTTGTCTGCCGGTACCGTGTACATTGCGCGTATACATATTATAATATATATACACACACACACGGTTTTCAGAATTAAAAGTGTATAATATTAAATAGATAATAAACGGACGATAGAGGTGGTGTGTACATGCCGCGCACCCCTCGAATCGTTATTGTTATGCTATATATATATATATATATAAGGATGCGCGGCTATGACACTGCGCCGATGCAGATCGACAATGCAATTATCGCGCAACACGCGCGGCCATTTTGTTACTATTTACCCGAATGAATCCGTCCACGCCATCCCTCCGGATTGTTGTCGGCTCGCCCAACCGCGACTTCCACCGTTTTGCCACCGGATCCTGTCCGTATACGCGAGTTTTGTTTTTCCACTCCCGCAAAGTCGTCGAAAGTATAGATATCGGTACTATGATTGTGCTATGCGTGCGTTCAGCACGGATTAAGTACAACTGGTCAGAATTAGAATTTCGGTTTTTAGACTCGTGATGTTAATCGTGCTTGTATAATGATCCCGCACAGACCGTTTCAAATAAAATATTAGGTACATACGTAGCGCGGCGTTCGACGTCGAGTTGCACCTACCTGCCCGTACTCTAATTAGAATGAACCAAGTCGAATCGTAGATTTCTTCAAGACACGTTATTTGAAAATTAGTTGGTCAATAGTGCCTGTAATGTATTATGCTCGCCGCGGTGAGCCGTTTTAATTCTGGTTATTTTACGAGCGTTCTAAACTTCTATGGACCGTTTAAAATGTTTAAACGTCTTTCACGCCGCCGCCGAGTATTTAGGTGTACAATAATAATTACATGCATTGGTATATAACATCATAGAAATGCTGATTGAGTTACTCATTTACTCTGCTCTTGTTCGTATATACGCGTGACGCACACACCGGACACACTATACAGTCATTACGATGTATACCTAAATGCCGGGAAATGAGAACAACTTATTTATAAAACTATTGTGACCTATTACCCAACAATTTAATTTATTGTTTATATATATATATATAAACACTATATACTATATACACGACAACACGGGGAATTTGTGTAATATAATTTGGATTTTCATCATTGCAAACGTTGAATTATTATAAAATAAGCCAGAAAAAATTGGTATCGAGTTTGAATAAAACGTTTTGAATTATACTCATGTACATAATATTATAACTTTAAATGGGAAAGTATAGGAAACCTTATTCGGTTTTCAAATCGAAAAATAATACTTCTCACTGAATCTATATAATAATATACAGTCCGTGCTTGTTGAAATACCCGGTACGATAATAATTGCAATACCATCGTTGAATGCTTATCACTTGGACGACTTTTTAAATCTTTTTTTATTATATTATATGTATTACAATAATACTAACAACAGTTATAATAAGCTCGACCTGCGTCCATCAGAATGCGGTCTTCATGGAAATGGTGTGAAAAAATTGGAATTTACGTTCTTTCGCGTCATTTGTTTACTTTAAAAGGGGTTTCACACTGAAAACTCGTCCAACACTTGTTTCTGGTTTTGTCGCTGCGTTTGGACAGGGATCATTACTTACGCCTCGATTTGTATGATTTTCATAAAAAATAAATAAATTGCTCGTGTTAAAGAGAAAATATACCGCTTTGTATCGAGTAATCTATACAACGTCGATATTATTAAACTCAGACATGCTATAAATTAGTAACGCGCTTATACCGTCTGCGTGAATAGTAGTGATCACGATGTGTTATCTATAGTCTCTATAGGGTAGTATAATAATTCATTTTTTTTCATGTTTAATAAGATCTGAATAATTGTATAATAATTATTTTGTAGTTTTGTTCTTTTGGCTTAATGTCGGTTAGCATAATAACATTTCTGGTGAACACATTTGTGTTGTACGTGGTGAAGTCGTGAAGGCGATTAAGAAGTTTATTTGTAGAGCCAAGTCTAAATACATAATTAATGTTTTAAAGAATTAGATGTGGGCAGACAAATGAATTTATGAATTATTATTAGTCTCCGTTTTATATTTTTATTTAATATAATTGTGTTTAAAAATATAGCGATGTGTAAATGTAAAAACAAATGTGAAATAAGCCAAAAATTTATTAAACATTTGAACACCCAAAATTTGGCACAATTCAACTTCAAAAGATTATCACATCACTTATATCTGCTAGAACACTAAACGAAAAATTTAATTGAACGACATTTTAAATCACCTAATTCATTTATTTGAAACGACATGTCACTTTCATGCTCTGAAGGCTAACCGCTTAAATTGTTATAATTGGTCAGACCAAAATACACCGCGATTTGAAATGTGTGGTAGTTGTCTAGTTCAAAACCATTTATCTTGTCGATCGATTAAAAATAGATTTACATCATGTGGCAAACATCGGGTTTGTGGATCACAATATCATTGTTATTTGGTGAAATTAATTCGTTATTTAAAAATAACTAGTCTTATTTGAGTATTTTAGTAGATACCTATCGTTTCAATTTTTTTGAAAATTTTTTATTTAAGAATATAAAATTAAAAATGTATTAGTTTAAAAAATAAAAAATAAAAATAATAAAAATGGTAAAAATGTAATTGACAAACGTTATTATCAAAGAATTCAAATTATGTAAACAAATACTTCTAATAATATTGTTAAAATACCATCAGAAAAGAAAATGCGTGTTTTTTTCCATATAAGCATTTAAAATAAAAAATAAGATTAATGATTCATATTACTCATCGAAACGTAGAGTAAAAAATAATTGAAAGCGACACATGGCACAAGCATTATACTCGGCGGCCAACACTATTTTTATCGTTTGCAGATACACCGCAGTTTATATTTTTTGTGTACATGATGTTTGGCGTCTTAATAGTAAATTACCTATACTAAAATATTGTAAACCGATACGATATTGTACACAGTGAATGTTAATATATTATAACAAGCCGAACGTCATTTGCGTAGAGGCGAAATGCGTATAAATCGATTTAATAATTCGATAAAAAATAATATTGAATTATTATAACACGTAATTCTTTGATCCATACCGCCTGCCCCACGTATGACGACGGCAATTTATTATTATTAGTAAGGATCAACGCGCACTTTCAATCACCCGGTTTCACAACAAAACCCACGAGTACCTTGTCGTAAGAAAACGATAAATCCAATCGTCTGAATATTTATCTACTAACAGAAAATTGTTACAGTAACGGACATTTGACGATGTAATTATTACGTATGATTAGGGTCACTCAATTCTTATTTAAAGTAACATAATATAATACGCTTAATTATTAATTCATTGATTTTAAACCTCATATAGGTAAAACAAAATTGATATATAAAATTGCGTACTTTTGTTTTTCGAATAAACAATTGAATCTATTTTAAAAGTATAAATATGACTATGAACAACGTTTTTGTTTTCGATATTTTGACAAGCAGTCAATAATATTATTATTTAAAAAATATTGTTTACATTTTATGACTATAATAATATGTAGATATTATAAGTAATAAACACAAACAAATTCATTTTTGTCAGTCGCGAATGACTTGTGTAAGAGAATGGTCGAATGGAGAACATCTATAATTTACTAGGTACCTTATTGAGTATAATATTATCTATGTATATATAGTTCTTCTGTGCGTCTATTGAGAATTTTTGACCACGTTTCTTCTAAACGATTCGACCGTTTTCAATTAAAGTTAAAGTTATGGATGCTTTGGTACTCTGAGGGTGTTTATAGTTCATTATTTCGAATCCCATAGATTGCGATTGAGTGGCTCACGTAACGAATTTAGTTTTGGCTCACGAAAATCGAATATTTTTTTGTTTATTCAAATGGTTGGCTTTTTTATATAGATTATTACTATAATAATTAGTAGTACTACTACTTTACTAATTACTACTACTACTACTGTAGTATGGCATATAGGAATATTTAAAAATATATTAGAAAAAAAACAAATCTTAAAATCAAATACTTTTCCTATAATACTTTTTACCTAATCGAATACAATAATTTATTACAATGATTGAATGATTACCTAATAATTTACAGTCATAAACTCATAACTTTCTTTCTTAGTTCATATTGTTTAATGTAAAAACACGAGTATTTCAACTGAAGCAAAACGGAAAATGATAAAGATAGGTATTGTAGATTAATTTTAACCCGTGTGAAGTCAGGTATTACATATATTAAGTGTAAATGTGTATAATCAATAAAAATCATATTGAGTAGTTTTACGAACGTTTGAGAGGAGGGGACGAAAAAACTTATTCCCGGATTTTTAGTGAGTATATGTATAATAGGTGTATAATATTTTGCGTGCACGATCCTCCGAGAGTCCCTTTCCATACAATGTTTACTAATGAGAGTCGTTACGGAGGCGGAAGAGTGTAAAAAATGAGAAAAAATCCGGCTACATGCGGCTTAATACAACGCATAATATGTATAATAATAATATATTATAATGCTTTCTCAGAGACGCGTACACAATGACCTCCGTTCTCTGCGGTGGAGTAGGTAAGAGTACCGAGTGGGTTTCTCTCGCTGCAACCAGCAGCCGCCGAGTTTGTAGTATATAACTAATTACATTTTTTTTTTCGGGAATTTCTATATGAACATAATATTACTATTACTACTAATAATAACGATGTTGTAATGTACACAGCAAAGACGGTATAACACACCGAAGTGTTTATAAATTATATAATATTAAACCCATTAGCCGAGTGGGCTTTTATCATTGGTAGGTTTTTATTGTTGTCGGGCAAACGAGCGGCGTTTATTAATATTATGCACGTCCAGCAGTATCCGCGGCGGTTTCCCTGTCACGGTGCATATTATATTGTTATCATTAGGTAGATATATCGTTATCGGTACGCTATTAACACGTGTGACTGTGTGAGCGCACCACGTGTCGGACGGTGTTAAATACTCAACACGTGGATGACACAGACTACCGCAAAATATATATATATATATATATATATATATATATATCATACAAACGCAGAGTGTTACGTTTTGAATTAAACATGAGATTTTTTTTTATTTGATTTTTTCGTCTACCGGTATTATAATAATAATAATAACAATAAAAGTAGGCTGTGCGCGTTACGACCACTGTACCTTGGGCCGCGCGTGGGATGTACGCCGCTGCACGCCGATATGATGTACGATCGACAAGGATTTAGGATATTATTGTATGTAACTAATTTGCCATCGTTTCGTCACACCCATGAAACGAGGAACCTGCAGGAACAACGGTATTAGACGGAGAGAGAAAAAAATAAACGTATTCTCTATAATACTATATGCGTTATAGACGTCTTGTATACTGAACTTGTACGTGTATAATACTAATATTATAATTTATAATAATATCGTACGCGCGCTTTAGAATAAATTGGATTTATATAATATGCGGCGGCGCTCAAGGTGGTCCGAACCAGTGCGCGATAATAAACGCGTTGCAGTCGTTGTAATTATTACGGATCGGACTCGTAAATATCATTTGGAATCCGTTTTCGTGTGTAACCGGATTTGTAATCAAGTGCGTATAATGGGACGAATGAAAACGAGTAATGTATACATGAATATAGAAAAAGAAACCGACATTTATATTATAATATATTATAATGTATATGAGCCCGGCGTACGCACGAACAAAATAATAATAAACTAGTCCCGCCAAATTTTGAACAATCCGTTGTCGACAAAATAATAAACAGAAAAACGATATATTTTTCACGAACTCCACGCTGTTTCGATTTTTTGATCACGATCAAATCTCACTTGATATAATATGAAATATAAAACCGACTACAAACCGTTTAAGTAATCTGGTAAAATCGATACATTTTTATCCGCTGTAATATATTCTTTTGACAATACATTTCAGTAATAATATTTTGCTTCGGTGCACACAGAAAAAGTTTTATTTGTATACATCATTATTATAATATAGGGGACTATAATAGATAACTGTAAGTTTTACGACCGTGAAAGATAATTTTTTTTTTATTAAATATCGTTTTACAATGAAGTATTTATTAAAAATGTTCTAGTTGAGTGGTGCGTTAATCTGACGTGGTGAAAAAGAACAGCGTAGAATGTTTTAGTTAAATGTGCATGTAAACAGAACTGCAACATAAAAATATTAAAATTTTATAAAAATATTTTAATTTATGTTGGTTAATTGACTAATAAAAATTATAAATTTTTTGACCGACCACGGTCATCATAATATCAGCATAATAAGAGTGAGAATCAAACATCTTGAGTATATCTGCTTTTTTGATCCCTTAAATGTCACTATGATCGTAATATCGAATAAAATGTGGGTCGACCATGTTAGCGACCGTTTCCGGATTGACACACATTGATGCTGCCCGTTAGAAGGGCTATACAAGAGTGATTATATACAGAGTGATATAGTACTGCATGTTCATCCCCATTTTTCTTTAATAATAATGATTTAATAACGATTTTGTAATTTTTAAATACATCTTAAGACTATATTTCCAATTATTTAGATTTTATTAAACCATTTAAACGGCGTTATGTAGCCTGCAAACTTATTTTTTCAAACGAGAACCACATTTTTAAATGTAAATTATTAAGAAAATGATTTGCTGAAATCCACATTTTGAACGGGTAGTTTCTGAATTATTTACGAGAATATGTATATTAAGGATAATTGTCCTTAAAAGCGGTTTTAAAAAAATATAAAATAAACGTAATATTGTGGAATCTAGTATTTGTTTTACTCATGAATTTTTACAAATTATAAAATGGACCTATAATCCTTAGTACATAAAGTTTAATAACTTAAAACTAAACGTTCGAACTTCTGTTTGGATACATTAACATTTAAAAAATTAATTTACTTACTAAATATTTTAAATTAAAAGAGGTTGGTTATTTAATATTGGAAAAAATGAGTTAACATCAACATAGGGCTCTCCTTAGATGATATAGAAATGAGAACTCTAATTATTTTAAAATATAGCCCATAATGCTTATGGGCATGTTTGAAAGTTTTAAAAGTTATAAATTTGATATTACAGGAAAAACGTTGACCACTGAGCATATTCGCGATAATCATCCTGTATACGTGCATATAAGACGGATATTCAACATGTGTGTGTATGTGTTTTTCGAGGACGTTGGACAGGACCTCCCAGTGTGGTGTTGGACGATAATATTATAATAATACATATATATATATATATATATATATATATATATAGGCGTTATTCGCGGAGGACACGGCCATTTGCCATATATGACAAATGCTTTGCTGTTGTGTTGTTGCAACGACGACGACGCCTCTGTCTCCCAATATAACGACCCGATGATGTAGATGACCCGTGACGAGAAGATCCGCTAACGTTTTTGACATTTTGACAGAGGTATTGCGGTGTGTCATTTGCGCGTAGTTATTATCTGTAATCCCTCCCCGGGGGCCACACTCGTGCGTGCGTTAAGAATCGGCAATTTTATTATTGTTGTGGAAAAAAACCGTCCTTCTCGTAATCTCAGTCGACTTACCCCATTGAGCCACATATACCTAAACGTCGCCACTGTGGCAATTCTTTTCTTCGCATAACTACAGAAAATAACGATTTCGTAAATTTGTGTTGTTGTAATCGTCAAATCAGACTCTTTTGGCGATGGTATCATAATGCATTATTATATTTATTATTTAGCATTTACGTATAATAATATTGAACGACCGCGACGAGTGCGGTGCAGTGGTGATTTCGAGATAAATCTTGTTTTCTTTCACTGTTCGATTACCCTGACAATGTTGTTATTTTATTTGCACGCACGCTGCTATTACTATTAGGAAATATTAGGTAGGTGTTATTTTTGCTCGACAGTTGCATCGAAAACCATATGTCACTAATATTAAAATCGATTTTTATTTTATTCATAGTACTTGTAACACTATGCAGTCACGATTAAGATAACTATTTTATAATTTTTTACGCTTATATAATTTATATACGTGATTGAAAACTCGTAAATATAAGTATATAGGTTATAGGTATACAATATTATATAATTTATTTAATTATTAATTTTTACTTGAAGTTGCATCATGAGTATTCAAAATAGTAAAATTATTTGAATATTTATAAATGACATTTATATTTATATTAATATTATTTTATATTAAAAATAGTCATTGAAATTATGAAAAATTAAATAATTTTAAGATTAATGATGAATATCACTAAGTGCTGTGTAATTTATTGGTATAATTATTGTTAGTCGTCAGAAAATAAAATATGAAACAAATAAATTATGATTAGATGAGGTTAAATGGTTAAAAGAAGATATTACTCAAAATGTCGTAAAATCATAATTATTAGTGAAACTAATGGCTTTCTTTACAAGAATACTAATATAGTTTTGTGAGTGACTTTCTAATAAAGTAAAACGTAAAACCTTATTATAGGTGTTTAGTGAATATTGAATAATGATCGATTTTAGTATTGAATATTATTATAATAATATCGAAAATATTTTAAACTGACTATTTATAATTTGATAATAATACAGATCCAATATATTAATTGTATTGAACATGTTTTGACCTTTTAAGTTGTTTACGGTGTGTTTTGATCTAATTCATTACCGATTTTCAATGTGGATGTTCTCTATTCTTGGACTAATTAAAATATACCGAGATAAGTAATCGATTATAACGAAATGACGATGATTATATACATTCTAATTAGTTGTATTTAGATTTCGTTTAAGTTACAATATACAGGTTAGAAAATTTTTATAATTATTGGTCTATCAAAAATATTAACGCTTATCAATGTTTTAAAAGATGTAACGAGTAAACAATTTTATTCTTATTTTACTCATTTAATGAATGTAAAAGTGATTTAATTGAAAATAATAGTATCAATGGTCAACATCTAATTCAGAGGTGAATACTATTTTATTATAATTTTTAACGAATTTTACAACACATTGACGCATTCATAAACCCCAGCTGGACAATAAATATAATTATTAATAAAATATCTGAATCGAAAATAAAATAATAGAATTCAACTTATATTAAATACTTACAATTTAAAGAATAAAATAATTATAATATGTATATATATATATATATAATATTATAATATGTTTAATACAATGCTGATTATCTTTTACAGCATATAATATATTTATATTTTAAAAGGTATATACAGTTTTTTGAATAAAACAGTATGAATAAACATATTCATATGGTGATTAAATATATTATGACACATAATATGTGTAATAAAAAGTGAAAAAAGAAAACTAAATCACTTTATTCATATTAATAAATAATATTTACATATATTATGGCTATTATGCGGTATAATTCGTAAATATATATATAAATTAAAAACTGTAATAATATTAGAATCACTAGGTATATGAAAATAAATTATTAATATAATATCGTAGGTTAATTATTGCATATTATATAATGTAATCAATGATAAATGAATCTTAGGTTAATACAAAAATTAATTTATTTTTCATATCATTTAATAAACTACTGTTTTCAGTAAGTCATAGATCAATCATATAGTCTACAGTTACAGTTTAATTAAATTATAACTGCAGATAAGACAGTATACTGACCAGATGTGTTTGTAAAAGTAGAAAATAGATATAAGTTGCACTCTGAAAAAAAACTACCAGCATCCCATTATTTTTTTTTTTTTTGTGATTTGTCAATTCAAATTGTGCAATCTGTAGAAACGGATAAATACATATGTCTAATATATACCAAAACGTTTGAGAAATTTAAAAGCGAGCTTCTTTTTATAAATAGCACATATCCACATAGGTAGTATAAATTTTGAATATCACATCAAAGAAAAATCAACGACCAAGACAATTTATAAATAATAAAAATCATAATCAAAGCACACAAAATAATAATTTTAAGAACCATTATTCTCTATAATATCTATTTTAACTATAGAAATTATTTAAACATTTAATAGTCAACAATTATTAAAAATTAGTATGTATATGTTTTTCTGAATTTGTTTTACTAATATAAAATTATTAATTATTGTAATACTTAATCATTAACCTATATTTTTTGTTTATTAATAAAACCATTTTTAGTTACATCAATTTTATTATTTTGAATACAATAATATTTAATTAATTAAACATTTCAAAAATGTCTAAAAGGAAGAATATTTTTGGTTAAGAACTGCAGAAATACATAAAATTTGCAATGTTATTTCAGGGCATCAAAAATTTGTACGATATATTAATAAAATAAAAATTTCATTTTCTAGAAAGCTTATATTAGTTAGTTTGTATAATAAAAAATTAAAAAAAGTTTTTATTATAAATAAGTATTAAATATTTCAATCTATTAACTGTAAGTTAAGAAAAAATTATTGAATAATATATCTACTTAAAATGTCTCTACTTATTAACTATATAATGTGGATTATCAATAAATTTAGAGCAATATGCAGTTCTCAATACTATAAACAAACATGACATAAAATAATAATATTTTGTATTGTGAGTTAGCAAATAATTGCATATAAAACGCAGTAATATTATAATAGTTATCTATTATATTTAAATATTTATAGAAACCTAACATTGTTGATCAATTGATACGAATAAAATAAATAGTAGTATTATTCGTATTGATTTTGTATTATTTGTATAATGTATTTTGTAAATTGAATCTTATATCGTCTCCACTTCGAATCGTTTTTGTATGTATAACAAATTATATAACGAATTATTATTCGTGTATTCAATGATTTATCATTGATTTAAAATTTAAAATTTAAAATATTTATGGCTGTGACCTATAATCAATGATAAAGTATATTCGAAACTTACCATATTATACAGTTTAGAAATTTCCTCGGCTTTTTATGGTGTGCATTTTTAAAATGATGAATAATTATTTTTTTTTATTACAGAGGTTATAATATAAATAATAAATATAAAATAGTAATGAAATTATTGTTTTTAAATTTTTATTTGAATTATTTTAAAGTTTATGTATTTATTCATTTTTTAGAATGATAAAATAGCTTAAAATATACATTTTGCAGTAGAACCTAAATCAAATTTGTATATGGCCTTTTAAAATCATTTATTTTTAACTGCTATACATTTTTTTCATGGGTTAACCAAATATTGACAGAAGATGATCAGTTGTTAACAAAACTACAAAACATTGAATATTTTTAGTGTACCTAATAATTATTTTTTGAACGCTGTCATTAAATTGAATTAAAATAATACATAAACTAAAATCACTCAATTAATTAGTTTTTCTTATTATTGTTTATTTTATCAAATATTACTTAATATGTAACGTAAAATTAAATCAAAGAATATTATTAATACATTTTTTTTTTAATTTAATAACTAATTACTAAAAAATTTTAATGAAATTTATTACAAACCATTTCATTATATTTTGATATTATATTATAAATTCGAAAAAAATAAAATCTTTTATATAACAATATTTATACATTCCTTACAAACGATGTATATATAGTTACTTACTTAATATTAAGATTTGCATATTTGTATGCAATACAATGATGTCATAAAAAAACATATGTTATATATCTTGCACTTCCAATATGAAATAATGTATAATTTAATTTTTTTTTTTTTTTAATTTGATGTAAATCTCTAATAATATATTTAAATAAATAAATATATATATATACATATTATTATAGAGCTGTGACGCAGAATTATTTTTTTAGAAACTTTTCAGTAATGGTTTTATTGATTTAAATATGTATTAAGTAGGCGAGTATAGGTAAAGCTTTTTAAAAAAACAAATTTCGTGATAAGTACATTTTACGAGAATTTTACACGCGATTTAAACTGTACTGTATCTACTGAATTAAAATAAAACATCTTGAGTATTATTATTTTTAAATCGAATGTATTCGATTGTTTTATTAACAATTACAAATAACTTATTAAACAATTATTATAAATTAAAAATATAATCATGGTTGACGTTCAAATCGATATTTAAATACTGATAATTTTAATTACACTTTATAAGTTGTAACTAAGTGTACTTAGTGACAGCGCCGCAACTAGCGGAGGTGTCGGAGGCGCATTGCATCCCCAAAGAGGCTTTTATCATTTCACGAAAGAGTCTTCAAGATCAATCCTAACAAACAAATACTTATATAGTCACGGCACTGGTTAATGCTTGAATTAATGTTTATAATAGAACTGCGCTTTTGACTTAATACACTTAGATTTCTTTAGTTCTGTATGATCAACTGTCATAATCATTTAGACAATTAATATTAAACACATAAAGACTTTGTATTATGCATAGGTATATGATGTGATAATGATTGGATATACCTACAGTGTATTATTGACTATTGTTTTAAAAATAAACCATGAATTCATGATCTATTTATATATATTCATTGCAATAATAATTATATTAAAATTCAATACAAACACAAAAAAATAAAAAAACAAAATTTCAACACGTGAAACGAAAATATAAGATAATATTTTATTAAATTAATAATCGACTTACATGTAAGTAACGAGAACATAATAAAAATATAATAAATATATATTTATATTATTTAGAGAGTGCCTTATATTATTATTATTATCCATCGTCGTATTTTATTGATAACATTCTGTCTGATAGATACTAATGAAGGTTACATTGACGCCGGAAGCGTGCATAATAATAATTATATGTATTTATAACATGTGTAATATGTATATAATTTAACAATTCACATATTAAATTATAATATGTACATTATCGTCTATCCCGACTGTGTTTTAGGTTAAACATACCATTTTTCTGAGATTTAGCAACGACGCACAACATTAATTAAATTACAAGTTATCTCCACGACTTCCTATGGCGAACAATATGTCATAGTTTTGAGAAGTAATTAAAAAAAAAAAGAATAATAATAATAAATTGATTTATATCTGTTCACCAAAAGCCAACATAATATATTGTTTTTTACAATACATATCTTTGATCATTCCTAAATATTAAAATATATGTGTATAATTTTAAATATAGGTAATACCATTTATTATAAATATTTTAATATTATTAATATTTATAATTAATGGTAAATAGATTATAGATACACAAAGTATTAATTGTTTCGAAAATTGTAATTAAAATAATATCTTAAAAGCGTTTTTGTTTTTGCAATAATGTAATGAACTAATAATACAACATAAATATCACGACAATGTCCGTTTAACGTAATAGAATATTTATTTTTGAGCAATTAAGACAGTCAATCTGACACACTCATTTGCACTGTCGTGTCACACTTTAATTGCCAAATTGTCACTATTATAATACATTGAAACTTCTATATATGTAACATTCACGGGGAATTTAAAGCCATTATAATTAAGAAAAATTTGTTTTAAAAGATACCTGTGTAGTGTATAGTTATAAATATTATGTATTATGCACATTTAAAGTATAAAAGTAAATTGTATATTTATTAATAGAATTGTATAAGAATGTATTACCTATTTTTATAATTTATTATTTTTGAAAAAAATGTACACTTTCGTACATAGTGTTGTGGTTAATCGTCTACTAATATTTTGATAATTTTCGTTCATAAATCAAATCAGTTATAACTAGGCCCCAGACTTCAATGCATTTCAATCTTTTTTTTGGAATGTCTTACACGATACTTTCGAAGCAACAAATGTGTTTCAAGTACTACATGTTCGAACCACCAATTTTTTTGGCACATTTTTTGACGTTTTTAAATTTTTTAGGACATTTTTGACCTATTTCTCGTATTATGACTAAAAAAATTTGACTTCGTCAAAATATTAGTACTACCTAGTACTTCGTAATATAAATTATTTTCATTTTGAATTTAACATTAGGTTGAAACCTAACCGACAGAAATTTATCTTTATGTCACATCATCCAATTAATCGATTTGATAGCATAATACAACCGAACAACTTTTATCGGAGTATTTTCTTATCGAACGATAATATTATTTTAGTGGTCCGTGTGATTAATTGAAAGGGCATTTTTTGATAATTTTAGGAAATATTTAAATTTTAGATAATATCTAGATAAATAAGATAAATAAATTTGTATTATACACGTATGCCAACATGAATATATAAAAAAAAAATCACCACTATAGTTTTGATGGTATTTGGTTCGTCCTATAATTATTATGAGATACCTATGTATTAAAATATGTTGACCTTCTCGTAATTTTAACGTCACAAATCCATGATATATAAAATATATTGTATATATATTTACACGTTTAAGAACGTACATATCAACTTTTTAGAAATATAGTTTCACTGTATATTATATCTGAAATTTTACATTACTTATTGTTTTTACTTTTAATTTTAATGTTTGATTTTAAATAATAACAAAAAAATACCAATTTATCTAGTATTTAACGATTTGTACATAATATTTAACGATTAATGTGTACATAATATGCAAATACCTACAATAATGTATTGTCTATTAATCATTTATTAAATGCTACTTATAGTAAATCAAACCTAAAATTCCAAAACAGTGGTCAATTCATCAATTGGACGTTTAAAGTTTTTGTAACATCTGTACTGTGCAGTGTACATAAATAACCTAATAGGTAATACCTATTATATCTACTCTCTGATATTGTTTTCCAAATAACTGTTTACTGTATTCCTATAACCAGTAAATCTGTAATCAAAGGTCAGAAATGGAAAAATTAGAATAATAGCTCTATATAATAAATTCATTAAAGAAAAATTATTATAACTTTTTTTGAAACTAATTAATTCATCATTCAAAATATTTAAAATATAATGAGTTAATAAATCATAGAACAATAAAATTAACTAAACGAAAAAAACTCTTTGAAAAATAGTCTTACTGATAACAATACAATGTTTCGCAATTTTTACTATCAATACCATTTTAAATTAAAATGAATATTTTACTACCTATTGAAATATGAATAATATTATAGTATTATATATACCTACATTATATCACATGTGTTAGAATATTAGATAATTTTATTGCCAACTGTAGAATTTAGATTACGATTTTACTCAATATTAAATTATATCTATAATGGGTAAAATTAAAATAATACTATTTTTGCTTAGTAATTTTGTATGATTTATTTTTTACAAAAACCATTTTCTTATCTAAATGATATAATTCTGTGATTAATCGGTGAATTTTGTTTTCATATCCATAATTAGTTTCTAGTAAATGGCAATAAACCTAACATAATATGTAAATATTATATAAAATTAATGATAAATATAATGTTAATATTATTTATTAGTGATATGTAAGTTGTGGAATACGATTATACGAATAAAAATATGTTAAAGTACATTTTAACGATCGCAATTACATTTTATATAAAATTCAATAAATATTGCAGCTTTTCATTTGGGTTAGAAGTTTAGAACTCTAATGGAATGAGTAGATACATATCATACTGTTGTATAAAAATCAATCATTACTTATTATACATCAAACGTGTTTTTGTATATATACAATATGCACTATTAAAATATATGACTAATGGTTATTATGGATCATTATCCATGATTATATCATTACCAAATCATAATATTGTCAAGAGGCATTCTAAGTCCCACACGTACACGAATATAATGTTATATTTATTGCGAACCATAAATTATATTTATTTAACCTCCGTTATTTAAATTTATTATTTATCTATTCAATTCGATTTCTATACACATTCGTATAAATGTATGTTTACTTAAAAATAGTAAGTTATGGATAAATGTTGAAAAATAAATTAAATTTTAAACGTCATTCTATAATTTTGAATAAAAAAAAATAATTTAAAAACGCATAAGTGGCAAGCCGGTTAGGGTTAGCCGGTGGGGCTAACTTGAGGCACGTAATTTTACTATAAAACCAATATATATATATATATTTATATACGAGTACCTACCTATAATAATGTGTAAAATCTTTGCTCCACACTTCTTGCCAAAATCGTACCTAAAAAAAGAATCTATGGGGTCTAGACCTCAACAATATTTTTTTCAGAATTATGAATAATAATTATTTAAGATTATTTCATTCATTCAAATAGTTTTTTTAAAAAAGATTATTATTTTAGGGCCCCCTACATAAAATAAAATTCAAGATACATCAACGCCTTCTATTTTATATCACCCAATTAATCCACAATATCATATTTAAATCATAATACACATATAGTTATATAATATTCTGTATAAATTAAAATAATATATCATAATAATTTACTAATTTATTAAAATTTATATATACATTTAACTATTTATTTACATTCTACATAGTAAAATAAAATAATAATTGGAATAATTACAAATTATGTTCTATATGTTTTATTTTAAGTTATACGATTTAACATGTTAACTTGAATGAAACAACTGATATTATATTTAATTAATTGTAATATTATACCCCTATTTTTATGTTTATAACAAATACTAGCAATCACATCATTTACTGGACATGTACCATTGTACTAGTTACCTTGAAAAATACCTTTTTAATACCAATTTTCCACAAACTTTATGGGGACAAAATGCACCAGTTGCCCTCACATAGTCACATATGATATATTATATACATCAATCTATAAAATAGAAGAGGTAAATATGAAAATAATAATAATAATATGTATACTATAAGAATAAATACAATAATTGTAACTATAAGTGGCACACAATGTAATTGGTCAGAAAATAAAATAGTATAAAATGACAAAAAAAAAAGTTGATATTTGCAATTATAAATATAAAGATATGTAGATATAGTATATTTTAATATAATATAAGAATAGTATAAAACGATAGGAAGTAAATAATTTGGATGTTTTTTTAATATTTCGTATTGTATTATTGTTTGTTAAAATTCTATATTTGCATCAGGTAAGATATTATTATTAATACAATTTGTATTATTTTCATATATTTTACCTAGCTT